>NC_077223.1:29469533-29621472 GCF_024763615.1 Phlebotomus papatasi | reverse complement strand
TGCATTGAATTCGATATTTCAAAATGTCGAATTTTCCGGTCAGAAGTGTGTTTGGACAAACTATTCGTCTGGATTCTGGACTACCTCTAAAACATATCTGAAAATCATTGAAAATGCTTTGAGAAAAACCAAGACAAAAACATGTTTTGCAGAGGGGAGGGGATGGAGGAAAGATAGGGGAAAATGAAAAACACTGTCCGAGATAATGTCTACTTAAGATCGGATCATCAAAGACCGGAAGATGATATCTTTTACCGTTTAAACTCCAGAGCGGTGACAATTTGTTAAAAAAGACGATTATATAGCTGTTCTCTCTCTGAGTTCGAGCAGTAAAACTAACTAAAATTACAAAAATAGCAATACCAGATATTTAAATCAAAACACACGGCAAAAGTCACTAAAATATTCAATTGTTTTTTCATTTTGCAAGTCTTCTACATTAGTTTGAAGTTTCATTTTCGAATAAAGATTTTCACATTTTCTTGTATTTTTTCGATTTCAACGACGAAACCTAATAAGGCTAATGTAATAAGTATTAATAGGTTATGAGCTTTTGCCATGTGATGCCCTAGATACACTTACGACAAAAGTCCAGAGACAACTGAGCTTGTTCATAGCCAATTCAGTTCTTGACACACTAAACGAAACAAGGTTTAGCATTCACTAGTATCCACAAAACATAGATAACAATTACAATTATTCGTGAAGTGGAAGCTTTTTCCCGACTTAAGCCAATTTAGGCGATTCCAGTGAACAATTTTTGTTCTCCCAGTTGGACTGGGAATCCCAGTCTGACCACCTTCATGTGTACATCGTCCAGTGAAGTAAAAGTGATAGAAAAAAATCCCTGACACCCTGTTCCCACAAATTTTCATACCTGAGGAAGGCGCCATTCAGCTCTGAAACGTTGGCTAGAAAATAAAGGAGGAGAAGAACCAGGTCGAAATTTCCGTGTTCTCTCTATTATCATCAAGTTTTCGGCCGGATTTCATATAAGGTAAAGTACCCTTTATTCGACCGGTTCCTCTATTCGACCGGTAGATTTATTTATTCAATTTAATTATATTTGCTATAATATTTTGTGTATGATCTAACATTAATAGGTCAATTATTCTTTAAATAATACGAATCAGTGACAAATTCATAGAAATTGATGAAATTCACCATCAAATATTCAAAAATTGACCCACCAGACCAGTCGAATAGAGGAACCCGGTCGAGTAAGGGTACTTTACCTTACATGAGCTTTTCACACTTTTTACTTGATTTTCTGGAGGTATAACCCCCTCCCCGAGGTGAGGAGTCCAAAGACTGCTCCTCTGGCCGAGGAGCATAGGCACAGCCCGCTCCCCTGGGCAACCTCTCTGCTCGACGTTGAGCGAAAGAATATGAAATACCTACGTGTGTTTTCTCGTTAGAAATTTTATTAAGATCTGAAGTTAATGAAAGCAGTTAAAAAGATTGGCGTTTTATTTATTTATTTTTTATATAATATGTAAAAAAAAACGCCAAACTTTTTAATTTCCGAGAAAATTTCGTGAATTTCATTTTATATTATAATTTTAAATTTAAGCAAACGTAAAATGAAATTCAAGAAATTTTCACGGAAAATTTCAATAATTCCAGGCACGTGTTCAAATCCCTAACGATGCGCATGACATTTATGTCGCGTCTTGTCAGTACATGTTCAAGCGCTGTTTGTACAAAAATCCAAAGTCGTGGTTATTGTAGTTGAATCAATAAAAAAAAATATTTTTGTGATATCATTAACGATAAAAGTGCATAATACTTTAATGTAGACTGTATATGGTGTATATTGGCTATTTTGTGAAGAAATTTGGAACAAAAAGTGCAGAGTTATTCTAACCTCAAATTCCCAGAATGGAGCTTCCAAATTGGCAAAGATCTAATTCTATAAATCCTGCTGTTGTTGGTAAGATTATGGAGTATTCTCAGGACAGGGAAACATTTCTGAAAGAGTTTGAGGATTGCCAGGCAATAACGATTGAAGCATATAGCTTAATCCTGGAATGGTATGCAAAAGCAGGAGTAGAGCTTCCTCCGGAAGAGTGTAATCTTCTCTATGATTCTTCAATGTTCTGGGGAAACCTAGAGAAGCAGTATCAGGAAATAGGAGCTGAAGGTCGATATCATGTCCTTAAGATCTTAAAGATATGTACTGTGATTAATCCAGGCCGAATCCTAAACCTCAAGTTTGAATTGGAGGAATTAAGAGTGCATGCATTTGAGATGGTAGTTCAGGGAAGTCTTTTGCGAAAATCGGAAGAGGATATTTCTTGGTTGATAGAGTACATAACATCTAGCAAAATTATTGATGTTTTGATGGAGAATGATAACGAAAATCTACGTATTTCTATCTTACGGAATCTCTGTCTTATACTTGAGGTAGTTCCTCAGGATAATCCTGTGATGGAAAAAATTAGGAAGTATTTAATTTCCACTCAGGATAGTTGTATCCTGGAAATTTTATTGTTTCTCCTGAAGCCACTGCTAAGGACATCAATGGAAGATGTTCAGAAACTCATTCCTGAAGTTATTTACCGAGGCTGTGAATCAAAAGATGAATCTGTGAAGAAGAAAGCACTTTTTTCACTAAAAAACTATATTGACTTTTTGCAAAATAGTTCAGGTGGAAAGGAAGAGGAGGTTTTAGGTTTTAGATACCTCATTACAATTCTCAGTTCAGTCGAACAAAATCAGAGTCATTTGATCTGTCCGGCAATCAAGATGCTACCTCGAACTGAAGGAGTTCCGGGAAAGTGGCAGAAGCTACTCCTTCGTAGTTGCCTAGGGACTCAGAACAAGTTGATTCTTAAGCCTGTTCTTGAGTATCTGATCTTGAGAGAAGATTTCAATTTGATCATTGATGATCTACTTCCAAATGCGTTTTTAGCGCTAAATCAAAATACTATTCACCGGGAAGAATCAGAAATTTGTGAGAAGTTTTCTAGGAAAGCTTTTAGGTGGAATTGGAGAGCAAGCCTAAAGAAAGTTGCTGAAATTTCCTGGCTGGCTTTTCCTCTATATTCTATCCTTACGTATATCCCGAAAGAGGAGGAATATTTGGAAGATTTAGATCTAGTTGATGGAGGATTAATCTTCAGGAAAATTGTAGGGAATATCTACAGCCTTCAGATGGATCACTTGACCAAGAGAACCATTATATTGCTTTTGCTGAAATTCGTTAAAAAGGTAGAGAAATCCCTAAAAGACGAGGATAAAGTGATTATCCTGAAAAGAATTATAGAAGGTTCCCCGAAGGACGAAGAGTTCCTCAAAACTTGTCAGGATGCAATTAATTGCAAAATTTTATCAGAAGCCCCTCGAGATCTTATCAAAGAGTTTAATGGAAATATCCTTGAAATACTTAATCATGCTAATGACTTCGAGGAAAGAGATTTGGTGAAGTTAGCTGAACTGGTTGATAAGAAAAATTGTGAAATCAATGAAGAAAAGACCGCTGAATTGTTTGAAAAATTCCAAGGGTGTTCCTTCAAAAAGAAATTTGTTACGCTTCTGATTCTCAAGTCAGGAGCGAAATATCCCAGTTCTGACATGTGGAAGGACTTCATCAATAGCAATTTTTCAAGAAATGAGTTTGAACCCTGTTCAAGAGCACTCAAGTTGCTCTACGAAAAGGTCCTTTTTGAATTAGTCTTCCAAGTAATTCAAAAATTTTGGAACGTTCCCGATGCTACCCAACCTCTTGATTCTGACGTCATCCTTGAGATTATTGGAAGAAGGCTCGAATGTGGAGAAGATTTCTGCAATACCATGTTCCTGTTCAAGTTTCTGTACTTCTTCAATATTTCGCAGAAGCAGAAAGTAATTGTTAAACGCCTCCTTGATTTGTCCTACAAAGAAATGATGGCCTACAGAGGAAAATCTCAATTTTCACTGTACTGCAGTTCCTTCATTGAATGCTTCCCAACAAAAGATATTCCAATATCGATAACGATAGAAAAACTCCTGCAGGATATTTCGTTAAATTCACCGGAAATAACTAAGGCAATTGCAGAGAAACTTCCATTCTTGAATCTTGAACTTTTGGCCAATCTTCTGTCTTCGCGAGAAGGTGTCGACGCTTCTTTTCTCACGAAGAATTCACCCTTGAGAGATCTTCAGTTTGAAATAGTCGATTTTGTAGTGAATTCTAAGAAGTACAAACCCGTTCTCGAAGAACTTCTGAAGAAGTACGATGCCCTGTCAAAGACAAAAGCGATGTACTATCCAAATTCCCATTATCACTTAACAAAATTGAGAATTATCCAAGGGATTGCAGCAATTGTCCATCATACAAATATCTGGCGTCCGGAATATCTTGAATTCCTGCTGAATGAAGCCAATCAACCGAGTATCCTTTACATTTTGGAACTCATTGTGGCTCAGACAATCCCAGACGAAACTATCTCTCACCTCACGGAGATGCTAAAATCAGCAAAACATCTCAAAATGCACTCAGCTCAGTCAATTTTCTGCATCCTATACCTCCTGTGCAGGAAGAAAAACTCCCCGGACTTCTGCAGAACATGCTTCAATGCCATTTATCCATGGACAATGGGTCAGAATTTCTCATGTCGTCTCTATGCTCAAATTGCCATCTTAAAAATTCACAAACTCCTCTCCGACACTCAATCCCAACCACAAGAGAAATACATCACCAAATCCCTCCTGTTCTCATTCTATGAATTGAGTGGTAATCCTGAAAAGAACATGGAACGACTCAAAAGCGATTTCCGTTTCAACTTTCTCAATGAAAACTACCTCCTAAGTCCAACGTACATCTTCAGAGATATTCCGCGAATAACCGGAGTTGCAGAGACTGAAATTGTCTCATACTGCAATGGTGAGGAGGATTTGAAAACCATTGTACATCCATGGCAGCAAAAGCAAGCTCCAGGAGTGACTTCGGTACAGGAAACCTACGAAAATATCCAGACAAAAATAGTTCCACCAGAAGAATTTGGGCATGAAGATGAGAGGAAGTCATCTGGATTGATTGTGTGTGCCTCTCTAGTGGATAACCATCCCAATCTCGGTGGACTGGCCAGAACGTGTGAAATCTTTGGAGTTCAGAAATTCATACTCAATTCATTGCGTGATGTTGAGAATTCACAATTTCTCGCCCTAAGTATGTCCGCTGAAAAGTGGCTGATGCTTGAAGAAGTGAAAAAGTGGCAATTGATTGATTTCTGTGCTGAAATGAAACGACAAGGCTACACAATTGTTGGTGCTGAGCAGACGTCCAGGAGCATTAAACTGCCTGAAGTACAATTTCCTGAGAAATCCTTGCTTATTTTGGGGTAAGTGAAACGGAAAAAATAGAATATGGGAGACTGGGGCAAAAAGTCACAAATCGAAAATATCAAAACTCAATATCTTCCAAGATAAATAAGATAGCGGCTTTAAATTTTTTCCATAGATAGCCTCCATAGGCCTTCTTCGATGTTGTATGTTTCTTCATTGAGGGAAATCTGAAAGAGTTAAAATAGAATTCCGGAAATGTTATTTTTACCCTGCAGTATTGATCCAAAATCGGTGTAAATATACCCTTTTTAGGTGTATTAGGGGTTAAAGGTACCCTTTTTCATGTTAGTTTTACCCTTAAAAAGGTGTAAAATTAACATTAAAAAATGTTGACATATTTTTACACCTAAAAAGTGTTAAAGTTCTGAGGAAAAAATGTTAATCGCACCCTCTTTTTTTCTCAGTGTTAGAATTCGAACAAGGAATTTAGAAAATAAAAAAATGTTGAAATTTTTAGCCCTATTTTTGAAATATTTTCCTTGAAGATTATATCAATTATTAATTATTCAAAATTTATGAACTGGTGGTTATTTCCTAAATGATTTGGGTTCTTTGCATACGAAACCGCTATCTATTTTAGAATTTAACAAAGATTATTTTCTCAAGAAATCTTTTTATTAAAAACGACCACTTGACCTAGGACCATGATTGACTAGGACCACTAAAAATTTCCTATAAAACTGCGTTAATTAGAAATTTCTGGGGCGCTCGAGTAGTTTCTAAAAAACTAAATATCCGTTTTGTGACTTTTGACCCAGTCTCAACAATTAAAAAGAAAGTTCAAGATATACTCACTAAAAGAAACTCATCCTCAAGCTTTTCACTGATCATGGAAATTTATTTGTACACCCCATAGCACTGTACTTCATCACTAAACACTATTCACTCTAGTTCTTGGCCAAAAAGGTATTCCTGGCCTTAAAAACTGTCACTAAATTTTATTTACACTCCGGGAACTCTGGAGAACAAATAAAAAACACATGCATTGAGGAAACTCGATTACATTTCAATTTTTGAAGTCGCTTCACATTCTCTTTAAAAAATGTTCCAGCGTGTCCTCTCCGTAAGTTTAGCCATTTGTTTAGTACCCATATAAGACACAGGCGGATCCTCGAAAACATTTAGCCTGTAAAATTTGGCAGTAAAGGAGTAGGTAAAGTAAATATATCGACGGTTCCATTCCATACTATGCTAAGTCGACTTAGCTTTATATTACTCCGAGAGATATGTTGTTCCTGAGACCGAGATCTACAACTGGTGAAAATTTGGTGGTCATCCAACGTTCGGGTAACGAGATATTTCTTCGAAAAAAATTACACAGACAGCCTAGGAAATCGCCAACTTCAAATGGCTCTCCTGAAAAGTTGTCATTCTGAGATAGCATAGTATGGAATGAAAGCGTCGATATACAAAGGACCTCTAATCGATGATCTTAAGCCCTTAATGTATAACAGTTTGGGGTTAATTAGCTGAGATTCTTTACAACCTCGATCAGATTGGGCCCAAATTTTGGACTTACAGGAGACTCTTACTTATCCGTGGACTCTTTCCAAAAATCCGTATAAAAATCTTCATAAAAAAAATCCGTGAGACAGTTGAATTTTCAAAATTTTGTTGACAGATTGTCCCCGTTTTGGGATTTTTTGTTAAAGCAAATGTGCTCTATTTACAGTAATTATTTCTTATTGTAACTTTTTTGGACAATACGTTTAGAGAGAATGTCGAATAGATCAGGGCCCTTATTCTACTGTGAAACGCAGATTTATCACTAATTTCGTGATAGTGCTTGTGTGTGTGAGGCTGGCTTCGGCCCACATTAAATGAAATTGTGAACAAAATAATCACTGTAAAGTATACAAACACCTATCACGAGACTAAAATTGTTGTCCTTTGACTTACCAACAAAGAAAATTCGCGAAAAACTCTGGAAAAATCCGTCAACTACATTTAACTCCACTGCAGTTGTCAATCTTGAGCACACTCTTGCTTTCGCACGCACTCTCTCATTCGCTCTTTGGCTGCGTGATGAAATTTCAAAATAATTACCGTTGGACATTCTATTTCATAAATTTAGCCAATTTTAATAAGTTTTCTTGCAATTACTGTGCCAAGCAAGAAAATTAAAATTTTCAATGATTTTCTCTTTTAATCTATAATTTTCACTAGGGTAAGTTGCATAAATTGGAACAATTTCCAGAGGCTCGAACTTTGATACAAGATTAAAGACATTATAAATACATTTTTCCCTGATGACATACATAAATTTGCTCCTTGATTCTTCTAGAATATTACCGTTTCATGGAAATTCTTGAAAAACAGTTTGAAAAGTTCTTAAATACAAGAAAAATTCGTGAGTGCAAAACAATATAATTTGGACAGGGTGGGACAAGTTGGACGTGGGAATTTGGACAATGCGTAGGGGAAGGTTGTGCAAGTTTCAAGATTTTTTACTGAATGCCATACAAACTGAATCAATTATACCACTAGGGTAAAGTGTATAATTAAAAAGTAAAAAACATTAAGGCTTAGATATATATTATTTATTAAATCTTTTTCTTGGATATTTTAATTTTCTTGCTTTGCTCCTTTTCTTCTTTTATTTTGAGCCTTTCTTCCTGTTTCTGAAGTCTAATTCCTTTTTTTTTTCCATAACCTCTTCTTTTAGTTTTCTTTAATCACACGAATTGTCACAAAGAACTTCAAACATGAATTTAAAAACTCCATAGAATAATAATAGATACCTGTCCACCTTTGGGCGAAAGCATTACACCCGTTTCGTCAAGATTAAAGACGCGATCAGGAGGAAGTTCCAGAAGATCTTTGGATTTTAAATATTCATGAGTTTTCTCAAACCACTCAGTGGTAATACCAGCTCTTTGGGTTGTGTATGCTTCTGGTGTACGAAGTCTCAATTCTGGGTATCTGTTCAAAAAGCTCTTGAACCAAGAGTATCCTGGCCTTCCATCGGTGAACTCGTTGACAATCTTGAACTTCTTATAAATAATTTGCACAGTGTTGAGGACTTGATCTTTTGTTATAGGATGCCACTTGTCACTGCATCCTAAAATCCATTCAACGAGCTCATCTTCTATATCTTTTTGGCAGCGTAGGAGGCCTTCCCCCAGAGCATTCTTCCGGACATTCCCCGGTCAGTTTATTAAAAAGTGTTGTCCTTGGCACCCCAAATAATACTGACACCTGACTTAGTGACTTTCCTTGACGAAAAGCTTCCAGTGCTTTGTTCACTTGGTCTTGAGTATAGGATTTGTACTTTTTCAATTTATTTGCCTTTTTACCCATCTGAAATAAAAAGAAAACCCCTGCAATACAATCGTATCTCCGGATGTCCAACTTGTCACTTTTGCTCACGCTTCAAATAAGCACTTTTTCTTCATACAGTTAGTAATTATATCAAATAAAACCATTACGTACCGTTAACTATCGAGATTAAACACTTTATTCCACTAAAATTTGCCAGAAATATTGAGAAATGTCAACAGAACCGAAAAACCAAAGTCACTCTTCTTGTGTTTTTATTAGGAAAAAATGGCCGATCGATGTATTTTTTCGACGGTGAAAAGTTACACTGTCAATTGAGGTGAGAATTTTATACGTTAAATCTTATTCATATGAATGGATTTTCACTTTATTTGCCGCACAAGGAACCAAATAATTAAACTATAACATAGAAAAATATACTAATTAAAATTTAGTACTGTATTTATCAAGAAAAAATTGCCTGTCCAACTTGTCCCAGCGAAATTTTCCAACTTTTGCCATTGTCCAACTTGTACCAATTTACCCTATGTGTTTCTGTAAAACCTCGAGAAATCACAGGCAAGGGGGAAATATTAAGTTGGAAATGGTGTACAAATTTTGAAAGTAATTCATATAAATTATGAATTGTCGCAAATATTTTATACGGATGTGTCAGAATTGGTATTCATAAATTTAGCAGTAATTTTTTCACAGCATGAAACTTATACTCTTGAGTATGTAGCTGGAAAAAAAGAAGAAAAAACACGGAATTATAGAACGAAGTTTTGATGGGTATTGTTTATGAGTGATTGGTCTGAAATTTCGTAGATTTTGTGAAAGAAAATTTGTTTTCCCGGAGTAAGTAGTCAGATCGAAGCATCTACCGTCGCCACCATCGCAAAAATTAATTACAAAGTCACCCATCCGGCAAATTTTTGCTGAATTCTGTAGAATTTACTCTAAGATGGTTCCGATCATTGCATTGTATGAAAATACAATATTATAAATTTTCGCCACTTTCCACAAGGTATTGTTCTGTTAAAATAAGCTTGGCTTATTTTCTTTGAAATTATTTATCAACTTGGTGGAATTAACCATGATTTTTATCATTTTCATAGTTTATATTTTAGATAAAAAATGAACACGGATTTGACCTTTGACTCCTTCTCCTTTATTTGCAAAACAACAATGTTTTTTACAAAACATATTGTCACAAATTAGGACTTTTCTTTGAACATACATTAACGTTGAAATCGAAACATAACTACTAATAGGGACTTATATGGAAAATTGGAAAACTTGGGAATTATATATTTCTTAAAATTAATAGAAAGAATATTAATAACTATTTCATTGCGTTAAACAGCAATTTTCCACCTCAAATGCATTTAATTTTTCATCTCGGGACCTCCAGGAGCTCGCGAGATAAAATTTGCGTGATTTTTAAAATAAAAGCCATTTTCACGATTTTTCCTCACTACTACACATGCTATGTCGCTGAAAACGCCAAATCTCCACGCACACAGAGTCAAAGTTCTGTGTATGATGTGTATTTGCATCAAGCAAAATCGTGATTTTTAGGCGTGATAAGCTCCGTTTCAACAGCAGAATAGGCCCACAGGTCAGGATTCACTCCACAAATTTCCAATATAAACACAAAAACCGTTGGATTTCAAACAATTTGATGTATATCAATCTCAAAATCCGTGTGACATTTTGGTCCTGCTCTCAGGGATTACTGTACACGTTTGACACCCATGAATATGCGCCAAAAATCGATTTTCTTGGACGTCCCGTCCCGTCCGTCCGTCCGTCTGTTCGTCCGCCGTATAGCCACTTCTGGAGAGAGAACGGAGAGAGGTATCGACAAGCGATTTTTAACAAAGGTTAAATGTCGATGGGCCGCTAGACTTAAATTATATCGGGTTCAATCCCCCCCCACCCTCTCCTCCGTCATTTTGAAACACCAAACTTTGTTTGCTTAATAACTCAGCCCCTATGGCATCGATAAATCTCAAATTTTAGTATGTTATAGCTGGAACTAAGAGCTTTCGATCAGTACCAAACTTAAGGTACCGGAACCCCCCTGACCCGTGCTAGAAGGGGTCAAAAATTCAATCTTCAAATGGCCATGTCTCCGGTTCTAATTAACGGAATTTGAAAAAAAAATGGTGTTTTGGAAAGCTCTCGTGGAGTACTACAGTAGACTCTCTCTCAATCGTGAATATGGGGCAAAATGTCATCCGGTTTAGCGATAGAATTTAGCGTCAAAGCCTTTGTAAATTCCACAAAAAGTGCTCAATCATAAAGAATCACGATAAAATAGGAAGAACTACAGCGAATTTGAGCAAATTAGCTTCATAATTAAGCGTGAAAACTGTCAACAAAATTTGACGCCCGATTGAGAAAGAGCCGATTGAGTGAGAGTCTACTGTACGGCCTTTATCACACTCTAATTTCATCCGATTTAATCGAAAGTCCGATTAATCGAAAAATCGATTGCGAATATTTCGAAAACAAGACGATGCTTTTTCTTTAAATTTTAGTATGTTGTAGCTGAGGTCGAGACCTTTCCAACGGTGGGTTGCAGTTCTCCCTCAATATTTCCTAACTTGAGCTATAATCGAAAATTTCTCGACTGGACCATATTTCCGGTGTTTATGAAGCGATTTCGATGGAATTTTAGTATATATTGTATATGCTATAGAGATCTTTCGAATGACGGGTCCCATCTGTTTCTAGCTAGACCAACCCACTGTATCCCGATCCTTAGTATATCTAAATGGACCGGACTATATCTCTAATGTTTATTAACCGATTTCAATAAACTTTTTTTTTCTTTTGTTGGTTTTCCCCACTCAGACAATTTAAAATAGAAAATGACCAGTGATAAGCCCAGATAAGCTTATGGTAGCTGAGATTTTTTACAGGTCACCTCGAAATGCGTGCAACTCGGGGTGCTTGCAACTCGGAATGCGTGAAAATTCGATTGTAAGTTGAATTTTGGGGGTAAAGAATCGCGTCGAGCCAATTTTATTCATTTCGACTGACAAGAACAGTTTACTCGACGCGATTCTTTACCCCCAAAATTCAACTCACAATCGAATTTTCACGCATTTCGTTCCGAGTTGCATGCATTCCGAGGTCACCTGTAAAGAATCTCAGCTATCATAAGCTTATCTGGGCTTATCACAGGGTCATTTTGTTATGTAGGATAAAATAGTTACTTTGAAGATTCTAATTTTGAGATTCCTTTACTGTTTTAGATTAACAGAGAGACAAGGAATACGACGAAAAAGTGCATTCCATCATCTTAGATTCTATTAATCAAAATTACCCAATTGCACCCTATAAAAGCAACATAATATTTTTTCACATTCTTTTGCAGACACGAGAAGGAAGGCCTTCCTGCTGATGTGATTGCAAATTTGGACATTGTAGTGGAAATACCTCAAATTGGTCGCCTGCGATCGCTCAATGTTCACGTCACTGGATCCATTTTTATCTACGAATATGCTAAGCAGCATCTGATTTAACCAAAGACATTTCCTTAAAAGATGGACTACAAGGACTTTGACTTGCATTTATTTTTTGTACAAATATACTTGTCAAACAATTATAATTTTTATTTGATTCCCTATAAAATACAAACAATTTCGAAAAAAATTCTAGAGATTATTTTTTTGTTTTTTTGGAAATATACATTTAGTGAAGGGTTCAAAAGTTTACATTCAGACAAATCTTTGATTAAGTTTGACTCTTTTTTCGAGAAACACCTTACTCATGATGGATAAAAATAAAAGCTAAATAAATTGTTAGTCTCTGCATAAACTGAATAACAATAATTCACAATTAATGTTACATTTAACCCTTCTTTTAAAAAGATCATTATCTACGGGAGATCTATTTTTTTATTTCCTGAGGAAGCTGCTAATTATATAGAGTTTTCCATCATGGCAGAGTTAATGTTTAAAACTGTACAAGAAATATTTCTCTGCAAGTTTTTATATTCCTTCAAAAGATCCTTTTCACGTAAAAATTGTCTTAAGGGTAGATTTTTGTCATATAAAAAATAACCCCTTGAGAAAAAAAATCACAAATATCCCAAAAACTCACATGATATCCAAACTCGACCATTTCACTTATTTTTCATGGCTATTGTCCTCCTTGTGGCTCGTCCACAGAAGAGTCCAAAGATAAAGATAAATCCAACGAAGGTGAGGAAGGCTATAAAGAAGAACTTTTTCGCCGGTGACGATGACACTTGTGTATAAAGATCTGATAAATTTTCCGGAGCTGCAACAAGAGGAGCGGCATTCTTGAACATCTCCACGCGCTGCAGAAGTTTCTCCTTGCAATTCTCCTCAAGGGCCCTCGATTGGTCAGACAAAATTGTTTGCAAACAACCAAGTTCTGCAAAGTTCCAATAATATCAACTCACTTTTAGTTCAATTTACGATAAAAAGTTTGTAAGTTTGATGTAAATATAAAGTTACAAGAGTAAGACTATGAACAAGAATTGTTTGCAAATTTCAATATTAAAATAATTTGGAAACTAGAGAAAGCCCAAACACAAGTAGACTTTGATTATCCAATAGTGTCTTGGATAAAAGGCAAATGGAACTCTATTTGCACAAGAAGTCGTTGATGATCGAAAAATTCAAATTCAATTTCGAATTTTCGTACTAAATTTTCGAACAAGGTGGGGATTTATCAAATATCACACTAAAAAGCTGGCAAATACCCAGCAAAACTTCGATCTGCAATTCTGCACTTTTGAAATTTTAACGTTTCTTGTCATTCAATCGGATACTTCGTGTGACTTCGGGATAGTCGTGCGACTTCGTGAGCATCGCGAATTTCTTTCGTGTTTTCTAACCATTTCCTTCCCCTTCGTATTTTCTATTACGGCTGATTTAATAATATTGTATTATAACATCATAATAATATTGTAAAAAAGAGAGTATTCACGTAAAATTGTTGAATAAAAATTGAATTTTAAATAAATTGAAATACATATTTTTATGTAGTTAAAATAATGTTTAGAAACATTAGAAAGGGTAGAAGAAATGTAGAAATCATCTAAATACTCTAAAGAAATTCTGCCGATAATTTTAAAATTTTCTATAGAAATTCTGCAGAAAATTCTGCAGAATTTTCATACAACGATCGGATCCACCTTAGAACAAAATTCTGCAGAAATTCTGCTGATTTTTCGGCAGTTAGTAATTCAAATCTGACGAATTTCTGCAGAATTCTGCAGAATTTCCCGGGTGGGTAGTTATTCAGTGATTATGGAGTGATTAACTAATGGGACAAGAACAGCAAGTGTCGTTGTTCTGTTTTTTTTCCTCACAAAAATGTGAAGACCGTCACATTTTAACACTTGAGCACTTCGAAATTCAAACAGGATGTAACATCCGCCACTTTGCGAAAAGAAAATCTCTTTTTAGATCTTCAAATAGATTTTTGAATTTTTCAAGATCTACTTCTGTACGGAAAGATAATGTCTTGAGATAAACATTCGGAAGCAAATTCGTCAGTTAAATCAGCATTTATCGTAACTTCCTTTTTGCGATTTTGAGATATATACATATTTGAAATCAGCGTAATTTGGTTTATTAAACGCACTTGTGAAAAAGAAACTTTTATAAGCCCAATAAAAATTATTTTAAACAAAAATTATCGTAAGTGCCTTTAATTAACAAAAAATTATCAGAATTTGTCGTAACTTCCATTTTGGGGGAAGTTACGACAAATTTCCATACATAATTTTCAATAATCAGCATTTGCCGTAACTTAAGCGGCATTTGATATCCAAATAATGTATGTCTCAATTGTAACCAATATATTTTCAACGTAATGGAGCTATTTCTAAAAAATATAATGTATGGACATGATGAAAGTATATTATCTGAAATTTATGTGCGTTGTATGCCAGAAAAATAACTTAACTAAGAAATGTATAGAAAATATCAGTTATTTACTATTAATAAGAATAATACAATTTATTTGATAAACTCCTGTTAATATATTGGTATTTTCTCTTAAAATTACGACTAAATATTTTTAGATCCATAAATAAGTCATAATACAATCTGTTTCTGAGTGAAAATGTCTAAATCTGTGTAGAAAATATCGAAAGTATATTTATTTTACATATTCTTGCTGTTATGTTCACATAATGTCGTGAAATTGTATGAACATCATGTTCTGATATATTTTAGTTACATTTGTTCCGTAAAGGAGACAAGTTATATCCAACTTGTGTTCTTTTTGTATAACGCTGCCAGATTGTCAAATTCTGCTTTGTTTACTAAGAAAGAGTTCATCTGCGATTGAAAATTTGTGAAAAAAGTGATGTCTCACATTAATTAGAGTCCTGAAGTGCGCCAGCGTATGCAGAAAAATCGAGTATATAGATATAAGGGATTAAATTTTACAAAGTAAGTGCAAATGTTGGAAAAATAGTGAATTAACACTTCATTTGTGAGAGCTAATATTTTCACCCTTTAATTGCAGTGTAACGCAAGTACAAGCGTTAGGACAGTTTCCAGATCATTTGTCGTGAAATCAAATTGCAGAATGAGAGCTCAGAATGCAGAAAAAGTTCATCAAAAGCATAATTTTTCAGTGTTTTGATATTTTTGCTGTGTAGTGATATTAATGATGTAAGAAGTCTACAATGTAAATATGATATACGACATCTTGTAAATATAATCACTAAAATATATAAAGGTGTTTTATTTTCTGCTTTTCTTACTTATTAAGGTTACAATGTCTTGATTTTATTTTATCGAAACAAAAAGAAAATTATGGCGTGAAAAAAGACAGAAAATTGGCGACGCCAAACTCAAATTAATGGAAAAATGATGCACAAAACATTGCAGTGCATTAGTGTTTAAAGGGCTGTATTCTATCAATACACCCAGTAAAAATTTGAGAACCATAAGTTTTTTTAATGATGTAATGCAAAAAGCAATAAATTTATTCAATTTTGTTTAATTTCTCAGCTTTCCCTTAAGAATTTCAAGTCGGGAATGAAATTTTGTTCACTAATATTTAATCCTCTAACGGAAAACAGTTATTGCATTAAACTTTCATACGCGATAAAAGTGCACAAGGCACAGAAAATGTGACTGAATCGTTAAGGATTATATAATTATTCATTTGAGGAAAATATTTGAGCAAGTTTTAAAGGAAAATGGACAAGAAATGAAAGTTCTTCAGTCGATGGTTATAACATTGGTATTACAGAGTGATTATATTTTATTTAGTCATAATCAATACATTTTACCGTACAGGATGACTTGATTAGATATAAAATAAAAAATTGTTATATTTTGGGTATAAAAATTCCCCATTCACCCGAATATGGGCCTCTTTTATACGGTTATATAGAAAAAATTTATAAAGTCTTCGCCATAATTTTCGTATAGATATCAGACATCTCTACTCATTTATGGCGATAAATGCTCCTTGGGCTGGATGTCATGGACCCGCGATGATAATGGTTCCGAACTCCCCTTGCGGGAAGGCCTAAGTTCCTCTATGGAACGTTGTGCCATAAAGGACAATTGTGGCGTGATGTGACAAAAAAACTTGAGATTTGATATTCTTAAAGGACCTTCTACCAATCACTTTTATCAAGAACACTCACAGGAAAATTAAGGCCAATGACACTTCATGAGATAAATATCAAAATGTTTGATTACTTACGTCTTCCATCTCCACTGGGTACATTGGAGCAATATCTGAGAAGATCCGAGGTGCAAGCTTGCTGCAACAGAGGGTCAACATGAATGTCTGCCTTGGCTTCCTGAATCAAAGTAGCCACTTCTATTTTGCATTCCTTCGTGATAATTTGCTGCTTGAGGAAGGCTTCCTTGAGGCAATCCTCGACCTTTCCGTGATCCTCAATATCATCCCCTGGTCGACAGAGCACCTGGATTTCCTTGCGACAGAGATTCTGCAGCAGTGGATTGAGTTTGTAGTTGAGGGCCTGTTCCATTAGAACCTGAGTCATTTGGTTCTTGCATTCCGTGGTTAATTTACCCTGACGGAATTGCTCCTTCAGACAATCCACAACTTTTCCATTCAACTCTTCATTCTGCTTAGCCGTAGCCACGATATCCGTACAGTAGGTAGCAATGTTCGATCGACAAGCTTCCTGAAGCTGAGGATTGAAGCGATAGTCGAGATTCTGCTCAATCATCCGATTGACAACGATATAGTGGCATTTCTGATCAAACATTGGCTCTTCTCGATGCACTTTCAGACACTGTAGTGCATTGGATTGTTCCACACGCGGACAGTATTGATGCAACATCTCCCGGCAGGTATTTATGAGGACAAAGTCCGTGGCACTATCCATCAATTCAGACCTCCGAACACTGAACAGGGCATGTCGACAAGGTGGACTCAATTTCTCCCTGTTCCTCTGCAAACACTCCAGCACCTGTAAAATCTCTCGTCAGTCGGTAGGAACTTTTAATACGAATACGGAAAAAGTAATTCGTTATGAAGAAAATAACGAATTCCAAAGAAAATGAGGTGGCAAAGTGTTCCAGGCTTTGGGAAGTTCTCGAAGAAGTGACTTAGATACAATACCTCAAAAGTGGTTTCGCATCATTTACTGTTTACCGGTGGTCAACCGATTAAAACGGATTCACTCAAAAGATTACCCCAAACTAGTTTTAAGAGTAATAGAATTGATTTTCCCACGAAAATTACTTATCGGTTCATAACTGGTTCATTACCGGTTTAGAACCGATTTGAATCAATTTGAAAATCACTCAAAACATTACCCAAAATAAACTTCCGGAGCAATATACTGTCAAGTGCGCTAATCCGGGCGCTTCGCTAAGTGGATCATTATGACTACGCTAACTAGATAAAATTCACTTAAAATAATATTTTTATTTTTATTTCTACAATATAGTCACTACAGTAACATAATATAACTATTCAACTTTGAGAAAAAGCAAAAATAATATTTTTATCCATTAAATAAATGAGTGTAATCGACTCATTTCAAATTTGTGCCAGCTGGGTTCTGCACTAAAAATTTTCTAACAGTGATATTTTCGCTAATGGCAGCTGGTTGATTGAAAACATTTATTGTTTTTTCTTTGTGAAAAAAGTATTTTAATTCTAAAGGTTTAATTAAAAGTAAAGTGCAATCATTCCCCTACAAGGTGAGTAAATCGATTTTCATTCATTCATTCATTTTCAACCGCTGGATTTAATTCCAAGAGATATCTAAGTGTTTCCAAAAAAAAATTAAAATTTTGATTCCTGCTTAATAACTTTGGACTTAATTCCAAGAGATATCTAAGTGTTTCCAAAAAAAGTAAAATGTTGATTCTGATTAATAACTTCGGATTTAATTCCAAGAGATATCTAAGTGTTTCCAAAAAAAAAGTAAAATTTTGATTCCTGCTTAATAACTTTGGATTTAATTCCAAGAGATATCTAAGTGTTTCCAAAAAAAAGTAAAATTTTGATTCCTGCTTAATAACTTTGGATTTAATTCCAAGAGATATCTAAGTGTTTAAAAAAAATAGAATTTTGATTCCTGCTTAATAACTTTGGATTTAATTCCAAGAGATATTTAAGTGTTTCAAAAAAAAAGTAAAATTTTGATTCCTGGAAGAGTGCCCCAATGAATCGTAGGCCAACGACGCTTACAAAAGAACAAGAAGAAGAACTTGTCATGTGGATCCTGGGATGTGTGTTTATATGGCATCCCATCAGTAAAGAACAAATTCTGGACAGCGTCAAAATCATCTGCAAGACCTTCAAAATTCCAAACTATTTTACGGATGGAAGGTCTGGAGATGCTTGGTTCAGGAATTTTCTCAAGCGTCATCCAAAGCTCAGCATGCGCAAGCTAAAGTCCTTCTCATTGGAAAGGGCTGCGGTTACTGTTGAAGATCTCACGGAATAGTTTCAGAATTGTCGAGAATATTCTTGTAAGTTGAGTGATCCAATTAGAAGACTATTTGATCCAATTAGCGAACAGGCGATCCACTTAGTGAACGCTGACTTATTTCAATATTATCATTATTTTATTAATTTTCTTAAATATTTTTTTTTTTATAAATTTCTTTATATTATGTTTCTGAATGAAACAGTGAATAATTGTATGGATTTAGAAGAAATAAAAAAGAATTTCATGATTGAATTTCGAATAAAAATTAGTTATCGGTTATGAACCGGTTCAGTTTTGTCGGAAATTTTAAGATCTTTCCAATGAGCCTATGGCACCGTTTCGGTTAAGAATTACGCTGTCTAGAACCTTTTTAAGCTTTGACTTTGAAAACCCGTTATTAGTAAGGATTCAACCGATTCAACTATTTTCGTATAAGGACGAAATGTCCATATAAGGGTAACCTGTATATCATATCCAAAAATTTAAAAAAAAAAATTAAAAGGGGGGGGGGGGTGGAAAATGAGGGATACGTTAACGATCCTTGGATTGACTTATAGGGGGGGGCCTTACGTTCCAAGTCGCTATCTCTAACCGTTTGCCCTCTAGAGCTGGAGACAGTAAGGGGCAAACAACTGACCAAAGTTTTATGTCGTAGAATCAATATTCACAAAATATTCACAGTTTTATATGAGAAGAAGAAAATATTCGAATATTTCACTAAATATTCGCGATATTCGAAATATTCTTAAAATATTCGCGATATTCACGATGTTTATGAAATATTCGCAATATTCACGAAAAAATGCCGATATTCGCAATATTCACATTGGTAGATGTTCTAGACTCGCGAGTTGGGAGACAGCCACTTTGTCACTTTTGTAAGACACTTTTTTCGAAACACGTAAAAAATACGGACTTTAGAAAAACCATTAAAATACTTTAGAATTCGTCAAAATCCTCTGATAACCTTTTTTTTTGAGAATCACTTTTTCCTAGTGAAAAAAAATGTGATAAGTGTGACATATAAAGCAGTGAAACATGAACTTGCATTTCGGTTCTTATTCACCTGACCACCGGAATTGGGTACTTCGTAGCAGAGTTGATCAATTTCCTCACGACAGACACTCTTGAGGCGCGGATCGTAGTCAATATTCTCCCTTTGCTGATAGAGTTGATTCCGCACCTGTTGCCGGCATTCCTTTGAAATTGAATGCTTCTGCTCCTTGATAGTGTCATTTCTCATCTTCTCGCTACAAAACCACACAACCAAAAGCCGAACATTAGCATCAACACCACACACCTCTGCACAATTAATCATTCTAATAATAATAATTGTTACCTCAAGCACGCCACCACTTCGTACTTTGTGTTGCTTTTGGGACAAAAGCGACTAACATACATCTTGCACGCTTCCTTAAACTTGAATGTAAAGTGATAATTCTTGAGGGAAATTATCTGAAAATGTTCCACTGCAGCACGACACTTGACATCTTCTCTCATGTCTGGATCATTCTTATGTGATATCAGACACTCCATCATCTCACCCTCATCCGTGCCACTCTTGAGAATAGCATCACAATGTCTCTCCATGGCATTCCGACATGCCATCATTATCACAGGATTCAGCTCAACGTGTGCTGCCTCCTCCTCTGTGAAATTAATCACAGCCTGCATGCACTTCTTCTGCAATTTATCCATGTGATCCTGAAGGCATTGCATCTCCTCTCCTGCAATTACCATCACAGGCTTTACAATTAAAATCTCACGTTATAAAACTTAAGAGTAATAGAATTGATTTTCGTACGAAAATTACTTATCGGTTCATAACCTGTTCATTACCGATTTACAATGAATTTGAACCGATTAATAAATCACACGAAATACAGGGAGTTCCGGCGTAAGTGAAAACGGATTGAAAGATTTTTTTATGTATTGCCTACTTTTTGGAGCTCATTTATAAATTAATTTTTGAAATGCCCCTAAATGTATGCAATTTTTTCACGCGGTTAATTTGGAAGGCTGAAAAATTGGCGTCGAAGATGTTTTGTATACATCACGGCTTTTTCGTAACTTGTTCCAAAGTCCTCTCCTGTGAGTATGCAATTTTTCTGTGTCACTGAAGTGATTTCGCGGACTTTTTCTTGGTTCGGAGAATTTCATTTCTCGCATTTTGTACACCTTTAGGGGTAATATAATTGAATTTCTGATGAAAATTAATTATTGGTTTTGAACAGCTTCAGAACAAATTCCAACCAAAAAACCAATTTTCCGGAATGGAACCGGTTCAATTTTATCGGAAAATCCAAGACCTTTCCAACGAGCCCAAACATGATAACATTCGATTGAGAAACACGCTCTCTGGAGCCTTCATAAACTTTGACCTTGAAAAACCGTTATTTGGGTAGAGTCAGCCCTTTTGGCCATGTAAGCACTTTTGGCCACCTGAAGTAAAATCACATTTTAAAGCAATTATGAGTTTATTTAGAACAGGAAAATGGGTCTTATTTGATGATATCTAATCTAACGAATCAGAAAACCATATTTGATTTTGTAGACTTGATTACTCTCAAATCTGTATCTCTCAAATTCGAACGACGACGTTTGGATTCAAAATGTCAATTGTGGGGTTATGTTAAAAAATTCGTATTCTGGATGAGTGGAAATCATACTTATGTGCTTCTTCCTGAATGTTTACATACATTATGATCGTATAAAATGAAAAGGAAGGTAGAGATTTTGCCGAAAATCTGCAGATTCTCGGCAGAATTTCTGCATTGGAAATCTGCATAGTCTCCATTGTCTCAACAAAAATATTGTTGATTTATCAAGAAACTGTAGAAGTTACAAAGAAAATAGTATGCTCTGTTTAACAACCATTTCCGATTAAACATTTTAGATAAATAAAAAAAAATGCAAGCAAAAATACTAATTTCTTAAAAATCGCCAATCTAATGATACAAAAACACGAAATTTAGGTCGACACTGTGTTTAAAGTTATCACTTCACTATTCTCTACTTATAACACGGCGTCGCAGAATTCTTTATTTTATATAAACACTGTGATATCACCAAGAATAACTATTGAATTTTGCAAGCTTCAGTGAAAAATATTCCATCTTTTCAAACACAGCTGTCTGGATTGTAGATAAAAATCCACAGAAAATCGGCAAAATATCTACAGAAATTCGTCAGAGTATACACCAGGATTCGTCAGAAAATCTGCAAAAATTTCTGACGAATTTTGTCCCAAGCCCAAATAAAATTCGTAGGAATATCTACAGATTTCTCGGCAGATTTTCTGCAGAGCTGTAGATATTTTCTGCAGAAAACTTAAAGATATCTGACGAAATTATTTGACGGGAATGGCAGAACGTTTGAAGCAATTTATTAAGATAAATGTCAGATTCATGAACTTGCTCACTTTTGTGTAACTCGTCGGTTTCAACGTTCGAACTCTCAACGGTTTTTTTTTAAAAGTAAATTCTCTCTGATTTGTCTTCGAATTGGTAGAGAGAAAACCTTAACCGGAGAGAGCTCTCAAATTGGGAAGGTTATTATTGAACGAGAGGATTGAAGCAAATTCCCTACGTTTATATAGGATAATCTCATTATATGCATAATTCCGATATGCATTATCTTGGGACTCCCTGTATCAGTTAATTTCGTTATTGAGCGTAAAGACAAGTAGACTTTGATTCTCCAATAGTGTCTCGGATAAAAGGTAAATGGAACTCTATTTGCACAAAAAGGCGTTGATATTCGAAGAATTCAAATACAAATTCGAATTTTCATACTAAATTTTCGAAAAAGGTGGGGAAAATTTATCAAATATTACACTAAAAAGCTAGCAAAAGAGTTGGATTTTCAAATAGATTTTCGATTTTTTTAAGATCTACTTGTGGATGGTAAGATTGTGGGAAAGGTTTCGACCTCAGCTATAACATACTAAAATTACATCAAAATTGTAAATGGAAGTTTCGATATATTCGACATCGAATTTTCGAAAAACGACTTTTCACTTTTAACGCCCCTAGCAGCGGTCATATAAAATTGGTAAGTTTGGAAGAGTTGTAACATTTAACAAGTTCTAAAAACACCATCTAAAATTAAATTCAGATAAAATCGATTTTTTATGCACATTAATTATGACTATCAAAATGTGCAGATCTAAAAATTTGGACCTGATCTAATGAGATCGAATTTTACTTCGGACCACAGAAGCTGAGATTGTAAAAAATCTCAGCTGAATAATAAATTATAATCGCAAATATTTAATTCCCAACATTATTTCTTGTCAGACTTGTTCTTTGTCCTCCATTAACTTCTTGCAAAATTAATTCTCTGGTGAGAAAGTTACTTAAGGGGAGAACATGAGAAATTACACGATAAAAAATGAGAAACAACGCAAGCATCAATCATTTTAATTACGTAAGTGCTGACGATATGGAATTTTCACACATCTGCGCTCAAATAAATTGAAGATTCGCTTTTTGTGAATGAAGTCGACTTAAAAGGCATAATATTCTCACAGACTCACCTCTTCCCGTTCGATCATGGCAAAATCCAGCCAAATCCTCCAAACACTCATCTTCGACTTCTGGAATAAGATCAACGGAAATAGCTCTCTGTCGCATGACCCTCTTGACCTCATGGAAGCAATCTGGTCGTAAGTGCATTTCCGGAGATGGGTGGTAGGCGTACCTATTCACCAATTTTAAATTACCTCACTTTATACCTTTTCTTTAAAATTCGCTTTCATTTAAAAAATATTTCAAATATTTTGCTAAAAATTTTGATAAAATATTACATATAAATTTTCTATTTCAATCATTAAAGCAATTGGATTTTTTTCGAGTAAATTTTTATGAAGAGAAAAATAGAAAAGAATTGAAAATGATGTTACTAACCTGTGAAGACATGGAAGGATCAGAGGACCTCTTTCAGGGTCCATCTGCTCACTGGTAACATCAGCCCAGGATTTCTTAGCACGGCACAATCGAACAGCATCATCTTTGCAGTGTCGATACAGCTGAGGATCCAGCTTAAAGTCCCTGGCCACAAAGTACTGAATCTGCAGCAGAGCTGCTTCACAGTCTTGCGTCATGAAATTCGTGGAGAGTTTCTCCATCAGGCATGACATTACTCTGGCATCTCCGCCATCTGTGTCCCTGCATGCCACATCCACCACAGGCTTACAGGCATTTCTGAGCACCGGATCCACCCTCCAGTCCTCCCCCACATCAGCCACTTTCACCAGCTGCTCAATTGCACGCTCACACGTCGCCGACACGCGCTTCTCCTTCTTCCTCTTGGGCCTAGCATGATCCATGAGACAGTGAATGGTCTTACTGCCAGAATCAATGTTCCCACAGAATTTTGTAATATCCTCCTGGCAACCAGTGAGGATTTCCGGGGACAACTTATAGTCTTCCATCAGCAATTTGCGATGGTCAATCATTTCAGCCTGACATTCAGGTGTTATCTTGGAACTGTTCTTCTGTGCCGCCTCCAAACACAGCAGAATTTGAGCCAAGCGCACCTAATAAATCAATTTACGCTCAATTTAGAAGTGCTAATGACTAAATACGCTTCAGTGCAATATCAATTAATTACTTATAGAATTGATAAATCAAAAGTTATTTCAAATAATTTGTTTTCTTTAATCAGTAAATCAATAATTTCAAGATTTTCTTCTGTTTGAACGGAAAGTGTTTTATAAATTGCCTTATAAATCCGTCGACCACTTAGTCCTGAAAAAGTCATAATATGCCCTAAATAGATTTACGCTGATCCTCGAGCATATTTAGCTTGTAAAATTTAGCAGTAATGAATCTATCTAAAGTACATACACTGGGAGTTTCGAATTAGAATCAGGGATTAGAGATTATTCAAATTAATTTCTTTACCATTTTTACCTTATCATTTCCTTTACCGACTATATTTACATACAAAATGTTCTCCAGTAACAGCCAAGACTCTTTTGGGGTTTTAACTCTTTCGCATCTTTTGGAAGTCTAAGTACCGAAGGAAAAATATGGAATGGATATTCCCGTAATATATATTTTTTTACTATTTAGAACAAGAAAATATTTATTTTGAATGATTACAAACGGCAACGATGCACAAATTTAGGATGTTTTTTTTACAAAACTTAATTAATGCTGCTATTCCAATTAAAAATGAACATTTTTTAGTACTTCACTGTTCTCAAGTGTTTCCACACAAACGACTTTTATGTATTGGATCCTGTCACGACTGTTTGATGGTTTTGAAATACACAGAGTACTGAAGGAAAAAGTCGAGACAAGAACCAAGGAAAATCGATAATGCAGAACCACTTGAGAACAGTAAAGTTTAGGAGTTTGTTTAGGAAAAAGATTTCCCCTTTTTTTCATTGAAATAGCAGCATTAATTGAAAAATGTTGCTATTTCAATAAAAAATGAACAATTTATTATCACTTCACTGTTCTCAAGTTCTTCTACATTATCGACTTTTCTTTACGTTGGTTTCTGTCTCGAGTGTTTTCGCCCCGCCCTCGTCATATTCTAAAACCATCAAGCAGTCGTAACAGGAGAATACAAAAAAGTCGATTATGTAGAAACAATTGAGAACTGTAAAGTGATAAAAAAACATATTCACTTATCATTGGAATAGAACCACAATGGCTCTGTGATAGCTTACAAATTCACAATTATTTTTCTCAACATCCGTTTTGTGAAAGTTGATTAAATTCTAAAATATTATAAATATAAATAGTGTGGGCAATGCTATGGAGTTTCCAAAAATGGGCATAATAATCTCTACACGCTAGAGAAATTTCGCGATTCTGAAAAAATGCATAATTCCGGAAACCCGGTAAATTTCTGTAATATCCAGTAGTTTTATGTTAGCTGTGCTTTCAATAGAATCGAAGTTGCGGAAGATCGAAATTCGCGAACTTCAAAACGCCACATCTTCTTGACAGAATTTAATGACTAATGGCCTCTGCACACAATTAAAAAAAAGCGTGGGTCCATTTAAGAGTCTATATCTATAACTTCCAGTCTTCGATGACCCCCAATAAAAAAACAATATCTATAAGTTTTATCTTTCCCCTCCCCCCCTTTAACCCCTCCAAAAACATGTTTCTTTTGGTTTTTCCCAAAATTGGCCCAAACTTTTTCAATGATTTTCGGATATGTTTCAGAGGTAGTTCAGGCGAACATTTTGCCCAAACATATGGCCGGAAAATTCGCCATTTTGAATTAATGAAGGTCAAGGTTCAACCACTTTGGAAGGCTCATTTTTCTACCGATTTGGTTAAATTTGGATTTTTTTTGAAAAAGTATTGTAATTTCGAACCCGACTGCATCAGTCTCCATCGGCAATGAACAGGTTAAGTAGCGATTTTGAATAATTTTACATCCCCTATAATTAACGTTCCCTAAAAAGTATGTCTTTTTGGTTTTTCTCAAAATTGACCCAAGCTTTTTCAATGATTTTCGGATATGTTTGAGAGCCAGTCCAGGAAAACATTTCGCCTAAATATACCTATTACCGGAAAATTCGCCATTTTGAATTATTTAAGGTCAAAGGTCAACCACTTTGTAAGGCTCATTTTTCAACCGATTTGGTTAATTTGGATTTTTTGGAAAAGTATTGTAATTTCGAACATGTCAATTGTCGAACATATCAACCGATTTGGTTAAATTTGGTTTTTTTGGAAAGGTATTGAAATTTCGAACCTGACTGCATCAGTTTTCATGGGTAAAGTACCGATTTCTTTTATTTTCAAATGATTTTGTGGTTTACGAATCAACTTGATCTCTAGTAGACCAGTGCGCATCAAAAGATTATGCGAAAAACTAATTCACGGTGAGCTCTATCTCGCGAGTTCGAGCATTCCGCAAAGCTGGGAACGCTTTTCATCTCTTTTTCCAAGAGCCACCGGTCTTGCCTATTGCGCCACTGATTCCCCAAATAAGGGTTAAAAAAGGGTATCAAAAAATAGAACAATTCTTAGATATGATAATTTTTTAAAAAAAATTATAAATCAATAAACACATTTAGTAAATAGGGTAGAGTCAGTACTTTTTCGCCAGTAAGCCCTTTTTCGCCACCTAAATTAAAATCACATTTTAAGAAAATTATGAGTTCGTGGAACTACGAAATGAGTGTTATTTCGTGACCTCTAGCCAAATGAATCAGAAAACCAAATCAGATGCTCCTCCGACTAGATTATTTGCAAGTTAATTAAAGAAATTGTCGACAAGGTGAACAGTCACCAAAAAAATATGGAGTTCTTAATAAACTTGTCAACGCTCAGACAAATTGTCTTGCATTATTTTATGGTTTTTCAGTACAGTATTCGATATTTTTTCACTGAAAGTCAATCCGTTATTAAATAAGCTTTGTTCTAATAGCAGTTTTTAATGTTTTCCAAAAAAATAAAGAAATACGGATGTGGTGAAATAGGGCTTACTTTTTCAATTGTGTAAGTACTTTTCGCCAATCATTTTTCCAAGCATTTTACAAATGGCGCACCTCGCGGAATTTAGTTGAAACAGGCGTAATTTTCAATTGATTTTTGTCGCAAATAAAAAATGTGCAAAACATCATTCGAAATACTCTAATAATTGTCTAATATAGGTGTTAAATAAGAAAAGTACTGTGCCGTGTACTTTTGGGGGTTTTCGAAAGCTGCTGTTTCTTAAAAATCACTTGAAAACAAGTGGCGAAAAAGTACTTACAAAGTGGCGAAAAAGTGTTTACAAGGTGGCGAAAAGTACTGAAACATGCATTGTTGAAGGAAATGTACTTTTTCAACAAGATACTCAAAAGTTCCCGGAAAGTCTCCTGGTTCAATAGATAGACAATGCTTCAAAGCACTTGTACACAAAATTTCATTTTATTTCGACAAAAAGTGTAAGAATTATAAGGGTGTCAAACCTTAAGGTGGCGAAAAGTACTTACTCTACCCTAAGGTAAAGTGCCCTCGAGTCGTCCGCTTCCTCGACTCGACCGGTGGTCAATATTTGAATGTGTTAATGGTGAATTTCTATAAAATTGTCACTGATTCGTATTTATTTATGGAATAATTGACCTATTAATGTTAGATCATACGCCAAATATTAGTGCAAATATAAATATATTGAATAAATAACTCTACTGGTCGAATTGAGGAACCGGTCAACTTGAGGGCACTTTACCTTAAATTGAAATTCAATTTACTCTATCTTGATATTTTGGGGTTATTTTTAACGTTTTTAACTAATTCAAAACTTTTATAACCCGGTAAACCTAAAAAATTATGATTAATTCTGTGAGTTTTTGCAAAAAATAATCGGATCCTTAAAAAAACATACTTTTCGATGGACGATTGATTAGAATAGATTCTTCTGAAATCAATAAAACCAAAATATTCCCTGTTAGCAGATGAGTTAAGTTACTCTTTGAAACAAAGAATTAAAACGAAATTAAATTTGGAATTTTGGCAGAATTTAATACAAAAAATAATGAATTTTGAAAAGTGAACTTAAAATCCCTCGTTCAAGGACTAGTTGAATATTTCTGCTAACAGGAAATGTTCCGTTGTTCGATTTCAGAAGAATCTACTCTGAGTAATCTTGTTCATCGAAAAGTATGTTTTTCTCTTAAAAAAAAAGGTTTCCGAAAATCAGATCCCAGCGGCTGAATTTTTAAAATTTTTAAGTGAAAATTTAGAAAAAATAAGTTTAAAAATGTTGTAATTTTAAATGTCTAATATGCCTTAATTAATTTTTTTATTAGGTTGTTAAATAAAAAGTTAAAGATAAAATGATGCTTTTTTTAGTCTTTTTGACCTACAAAACCCCTTAAAGAACTTAAATAAATTTAACAGTTTAAAATTAAAAATCTTTATCTAAAAGAGCTTTGCCATCTCCAGCTTTGCGGAATGCTCAAACTCACGAGATAGAGCTCACTGTGAATTAGTTTTTTTTGCATAATCTTTTGGTATTACTGATCAACTAGAGATCAAATTGATTCATAAATCACAAAAGCATTTGAAAGTCAAAAAACGGTACTTAACCGATTCATTACCGACGAAGAACGATGAAGTCGGTTTCGAAATTGCAATACCTTTCCAAAAAATCCAAATTTAACCAAATCGGGTGAAAAATGAGCCTTCCAAAGTGGTTGACCTTTGATCTTCAATAATTCAAAATGGCGAATTTTCCGACCATAGGTATGTTTGGGTGAAATGTTCGCCTGGACTAGCTCTAAAACCTCTAAAACATCCAAAAATCATTAGCTTGGTTCAATCTTGAGAAAAACCGAAAAACATGTTTTCAGGGGAAGGGAAGGGAATAGGGGAAAAAGGGGAAAAACGTCTAGAAATAGAAATATTTTTTTTTTATTGGGGTCGTCGAAGACCGGAAGTCGATATCTCTTACCGTTTAAGTTCCAGAACAGTAACAATTTGAATAAAAGACGATTATATAACTGCTCTCTCTTTCGTGCAGTAAAATACGAATCAGTCTTTAAAGCCCGAATTAAAGATTTATTTTAGAATTAATGGTAATATCTTAAAATTGAGAAGAAAAATTAAATTTTATTAACCAAAAATGTTCGTTCTTAATTTCAGCCTGTACTATATTCGAGTATTACTCTCTTTGATCCCTCTCAATAAAAAAGAAGATTATTGTTTTGTGATTTGTTCTTTGTGATTGAAAAGTTCAAACAATTTTGATAAAATAATAAAATTCCCGAAAAGTATATTACCATCTTTATCAATAGCTTTAAAGGCATTATCAGCTACTGCAACCATTTTGTAGGACTTACCTCTTTATCATCGCTGACACCCCTCCGGCAGTGATAGACACGAATGTCATCGCGACAGGCTCTGGCCAGGCCTCTGCTGACCTTGTAGTCATGAGCGATGAGCTTGTCCCTCCGTGTCAGTTGCTCTTGGCACTTCTGAGACATGCTGACGTCATTAATGTGCCTAATGAGGCATTTATATACTGCCCCGGATCCCGGACGAGCTTGCGGGCAGAACCTTTCGGAATCCTTGACACAGGCAAGGAAGAGCTGCCGGTCGAATTTGACATTGTCCGACTGCATCTCTGATAGATGAAGGACACCCTTGCGACACTTATTGTTCAGCTTGTCCACTTGGGATTGCAGGCAAGCTAGAGTCTCGCCCTGCGAGAGTTTCGTGCGATCCAGCTGAATCCGTCCACAGCCTAGCTGAATGATGTCCTTCTCGCAGTCACGCATGAAGGGCCCAATGAGCCGGAAGTCAGAGAAGGCAACCCATTCGAGGCGCTGGATAAAGCCCCGACAGGTGCTGCTAGTCACTTCCTCCCTGTGATCCAGGATACAAGCCAGGAAGTGACCAATTTCTTCAGTGACCTTGCAGTCCAATTTATCCACAACATCCTGCCCACACGTCTTTACCGTCAGTCGCTGGACATTATCATCCCGCATGATATCTGACGTATGCTCCCAGATTGTGTGTTTACAGGTATCAGTCAGAGATTCCAACTGTTCCGGCGTAAATGACTGAATGCACTCCAGCACATACAGATCATCAGTGCCTGAGCGCAGATTGCTGCACATCTTACTCACTTCCGGACACGCGACTTCGTCAATAAGCCGACGTGGTCCAGCAATTGCAGCCCGCCGGTACCTATCAATTGCCGGAAGAGTCTCATTGCCCCAGACAAGTGCAGTTAGATGGCAGAGAAGCACCAGCAACATCTGCATTTCTCCCCAGTTCATTCTGCCCACGATTTTTGGTACTCAATCACATAAAGTTACACTGAATTGCCATCAAATTTGGGGGTAAATTAAGAAGAAGACAAGAGAGTCTGAAAAACTGCCCTCAACTATTGTGCCCAAACAACACTTCCTATTTCATTGCTATTTCACTTTCTTCATGCACTTTTTCACTCTTCACATATACCTGGACTGTCCACGTGGCTATTGACATGCAAATCACGTTCCTGGGAGCACTAATAATGTCTATAAATTGCGATTTTTTGCATCACTTTTGCAATGTTTGTGTTTCGTGCCACTATTCTCACCACTGTCATCGTGTCATCGTTGTCATCAATTTCACCTCCCATTTGATTTCACCACTTCTCATGCAGCAACACTATTTTTAAATGAAAAGCGAGGGAAAGTCTTAACGACCTGAAAATCAGGAAAAAAAACAAGAAACTCAAAATATTAATAATTGCTATCGATTTTTCAATTGCTTTTTTCTTATTTTACAGGACTGCTACATACTATAAGAACTTATTGATATTGGGTTGTAGTTTATCATAGATTTAATTTATTTTTTTTAAATTATTTTTATGTAATTTCTATTTTTTTTGCTTTTGTGAAATGAACAGGAAAGTAGATTGCAAATTTTCTTAAAAAAATTTACTTTTACTTGTTTTATTTATTTTCTAGTATATACTTTGGTAAGAATTCTAGAAGAACTCAATTTGATTACATCTAATGAGGTTTAGCCTTGGATTAATCTAAATCTAAAGTGAAGTTCATTGTCACAAAATCGTCAGAATATTATATTTCCGCTTTATGAGTCTTGGTTAATGATTTGCAAAATTTAGGAAAAATTTGCCATATTCACAAGAAGCAAAATGGCTGCCTTATAGAACCAAGGATTAGACAAGTCTTTTAGTGCACTTTTAAAAGACTTAAAGTGAAAATTTTCTGTGGAAATTTCTATAGCAGCTCTTAAGATCCTTAAGAGTGCGCCACTTTACTTATAGTAATCTCAGTGATGGAAGCAAGAGCGTTATAAGTAAATTAATAGATTTTTGGTTCTATAGTGCCTCACTTAGGCAATTCAACAAGACTATTTTAAGAAAAAATTGCTGCTTGGGAAGCTCAAATAAGTTTATGAAAGCTGAGATTTTTTAAGGCAAACATTTCTCGAGTTAGGGTTTTATAGTACATCGACGAAAGAGTGCGACCTATTGTTAAATTTCTGTGGAATTTCTGCGGAATTTCTATGAAATTTCCGCTGAATTTCTGTGAATTTCTGCCGAATTTGTAAAATTTCTGCGAAATTTCCGCAGAATTTCTGCGCAATTTCTGCAGAATTTCCGCAGGAATTTCTACAGAATTTCCGCAAGAATTTCTGCAGAATTTCCGCAGGAATTTCTGCAGAATTTTTGCTAAATATCTGGGGAACTTTCCTTCACCTTCAGTGCTTTTTTTTTAGTAATTCTAGTTAAAAGGCATTAATTCACCACCCTGGAGGATCTTTCCATCAAATTTGGATTTTTTTTAACGAACTTGTAATTCTGAATAAAGCTGAATCGCTCACAATCGGTCATGGATCAGTAAATGGTTTTTCGCATTTTTTTAGTCTTTTGACCCATATAAAAATTCAAACGGTAAGAGATATCGACTTACGGATTTCAATTACATTTCTAAAATTATATACGGTACCCGCTTTGTTATTCGAATGATTGAGAAACAAATTGTGGTTTTTTGAATTTGTTCAACGTCTCGAAAATATAACACAAGCTTTATTTTAAAATTCTTTTTTTGTAAAATTATAATAAAAGTGTTAAAGAAGATTAAAAAGAGATAATTAGAAAATTCTATGCTATTATAATTCGTTTATTAACTCTTTAACGACGAGACATTTTCTACGGATCGAAAATCAACAATAGAAATTTAACCGATACTGATAAACAAAATCAATGAAACGTCTTAAAATCTAACCTTGGAAATTCCAACAGAGTCTCATTCAGTGCATTTTTTACCTTTACAAGCGATAGGGACAAAAATAACCCAAAACTTAAAATAATTTTTCTGACAAAACCAATGAATAATAATTTTTATTCTAATGAAAAATATTATGTATCAGTATTGTAGTTTCTTTTTTCCAAAACGGTTTTGCTTAAAAAAATTTTCAGTATAAAAAATACAGTTCTCGCTTTCTAATCCGGATCGCCGTAATCCGGACGAGCTATCGATGGTTACATTTAAAATAATTTTGAGGTCATGTATGTATGTGTGTTCAGCAATGAAAATTAATAACCTTGTGATGTTTTTGTTTAATAAATAAAGTATAATAATAGCATATTCTCTAATTTATGTCTTTTTAATCTTTTTTAAAACGTTTATTCTAACTCTACAAAAAAATGTATTATATATTTTCGAGACGTTGAACAAATTCAAAAAATCCATCCGAATTACGGAGCGGACATCTGTCATATTGTCTCCCAATCATCTGGATTACAAAGCGGGCACTGTACTTAAAATAATTTTTCAATATGGCAATTTAAAAATTTGCCATTTTTAAGCTTAAATATTTACAATATAAAGCAAATAGCTGGAGACATACTTTGCAATTACGTACAAACATAAGAAAAAAATAACTTTGGGTAGTCAGGAAAAATTATTTTCTTTATGGGAGACCGGTATTCTAATCGTCCTTAAAGGGTTAAACAAAAAACATCGCAGGATAATTCGTTTCCGTTGTTGAACACACATGCATACGTAACCTCACAATTATTTTAAATGTAACTGTCGAGAACTCATCCGGATTATGCCAATCCGGATTAGAGAGCGGGCACTGTAATCTCGAAGTTAATTTCTTTTTTTCCCTTCTTCCCTTTCGTGCATTTCCTACCCCCTAAAATACGTCAAAAATGAGTTTTTTTTTCTTCTAAATTTGCACAAAATTGGCCCAAGCGATTTTAATGATTTTCGGATATGTTTTGTAGTTAACCCAGCTGAACATTAATCCATCGACACCTTTCACCGGCTAAATCGCCATTTTGAATTATTCAAGGTCAATGTTCCTAATTTTCAATCTATTTGGTCAAATGAAATTAATCAAAATATATAAATTCATTTAGCATGCATGATTTTGGCAGTTACCTAAATCAGAATCATGGAAGCTTAAAACATTCTACCCTGTGAATATAAGATCGATTGTAAGTCTTTAACAGAATCGCAGCATTACAATAGCTGCGACTTTGAAAGAATCAGAGGCGAAAGATCTAAAAATCCAACAAGGTTGACAAGGGTTAACCCAGTTCAAGTGAAACAAGACAGTAACATACAAAAGTTTTATTTTTAATGTGTTTTCTTTGAATTACAAAGGTCCTTCTGTAGTCAGAATGAGAACTTTGTTCTCAAATTTCCACAGAAACTCAATCCCAAGGCTAATTTCTCACTTTGATCCTTATTTTGTGGTCAATCTCTTGGATATCATCATCATTCTCCGTGAAAGTATCCGAAAGAGTGGTCAGATCCTCGAGGATATTGGTGAGATTCAAATTGAGCGTATTATCAGCTTCCTCGACGTTCTTCTCGGTGATCTTCCTAAACATGGCTCTCCTCAAACTCATGTTCCTCCCAATTGGTTGCCTCGCAGATTGATTTGTCCTGCACAGTGAGAGTTTGGAGAATTGAGCCACCAGGGAGTCTGACTTTGGTGCCTTTGTCTTGTACAGAATCACAGAGACATGCGGATTAATTCCCAGACTCTGGAAAAAGTCCACAGACTCGGTGATTTTGGGATCCGAAACTTTGGGATCGGCTTTAGCTTCGTCAAATTCAAAGACTCCATTTCCCAGTGATTTCTGAAATCTCTTCAGGACAGCCAGCAAAATACGGAATCTCTTCGTGATTCTGGTCATTTCGATACTTTCGGCTTCTCTTAGCTTCAGAGCTGCATCACATTCAGCGAGCATTTTGTTGAAGTCTGAGAAGTTCTTCTCTTGAGTTGGATTTCCATCGATTTGGAGGGTGTCCTTGGTGACTTTCAGATGATTCTGCAAGATTTTCACTTGCTTAAGAGCTTTTTCCAGAGCAACGGGATCACTGGCTTGGGTGGAGTCCTCGAGAAGGGTGCTGAGAGTGTCAAGGATTGAGAGGCAAAAGGCATCAGTGTCAATTATTCCTTGGATTTCACTCTGAAAAATCATCATTTCATCTCTCCAATGTTCCTCAAGTAGCCGGGAATGATGTCCACAGTCGCTGAAAATTGATGGAATCAGAGCAGAATCCAGGCATTCAGAAGATGCTAGGCAACTCCGGAGAATGGATTTTGTCACTTGATCAGTGGAAAATGCTATTCCTAGAATTCCAATTTGGAGTATTCTATCCAGGAGCAGATCAAATTTCTCAGTTTCTGCTTCCAAAGCATCTTTATCTTCTTCCTGCTTTGCCTTCCGGACGGCTTTCCGGAAGGTATCCACGGGTTTCTCAGTGAGTTCGACAAAAACGTGACAAACTAAACGCAGAAGGCTGCTATTGACAGTCTGTTCCAGATGGGTCAGTGCTACTTCCAGGAGTTCCGCTTTGAAACGCCGATTGAGGTCAGTATCACCAGCATCAGCAGCACATTCCTCCTCCAGGGCAATACACTCCTTCAGAACTCTCTGGCAATTTGCAGTTAAGGCTTTCTTATCCTTCTCGAGAGCTACATTGACAAAAGCCAGCGTCTGACTGATCAAGGAATCAACAACCGATCGTATTTCCTTACTCCTGACATGTGCTTCAGCATTTCTTTCAGCAACATTAACCGAATCCTCCTGAAAAGTTGTCAGTGGACCCAAAAGATCCAAAGCACTGTCCAGAAATACAACAAAATTCGCATCTTCAATGGCATCCGGGAGTGCAACATTGTCTGTGATTGAGGCCACAGAACTCCTGACACGGGCTAGACACCAAAGAATTCTGTCCAGGAAATGCTGCCTCGAGGGCTAAAGGCAAAATTTACCCACTAAGCATTCATTTATTCCCTCAAATCAAGCTAAAAAAAACCTTCCACTCACCGCTAGCACAATCTTCTTCTGCTTCTCAACAGTCAGAACTTTCTCCAGATTCCTGATGCAGACAGTAATCTGACGAATACACAGGAATATCTCTTCCAGTACATTGTTGTTTTTCTCTCCAGCACAGTCGAACACCATGAACTTGTGCAGATCCCGGAAAAACTTGAGAAATTCTCCAGCAACATCCTGGAAATTGTTCAATTTGTTTACATGCGCAACAGGTCGTCAGGTAAAAATTCATTAAAACTCACATTGAGCCACTTCAGATCACTTTCAGTGGCATTCTCAAAGCCTCTGTAGAGGAGCTTCTGGAGCGGAGTAATGGAACTATTAAAATCCATCGTGGAAATGAGAAAATAAATTATTTTCACTGGGAGAAACAAAATTTGGGGGAGCGTCGTGATTTCAATTCAAAACTGACAGTTGAAAATCTGTGTTTTAGGGTGCGTATATTATTCTTCCGTGTTTCTATCTACAATAAAACTCCGAAAAGTATGCAAAACTTTCTTTGATTCAGATTTAAACCATAGAGAAAAATTAAAGTTTCAACGGCATTTTTAAGATTTTGTCTTTATTAATTATTAATTGGGATTATTTAGAAAAGATATAGATTAGAATATTTAGGGAAGTACGGTAAATGACTGGTTTAGGAGCTGGAACAGGTCCTCTTTTACCTACAGGTGTAATGCATAAAATATAAGATAAGATAGTAAAAAAAGAAAAATGTTAGGGTAATGCCTTTTCACGTCATCTCGTTTGTCGAAGCTACATTTTCTGTTATTCTTTTGCATTGTATAATCTCTAGAGTATGTAAAAACTAAAAATTCATGGAAATTCGAGGAACAAAAAATGTGGCCGAAATTGCAAGCTGGCCGGAATTTGGCACACTTACCCTACCTTTTTCTAAAATAGCCTAATTTAAGAATTGTTCCAAATGGGATTTATTATTTTCTTTTGTATTAAAACTTATCAATATTAAATTAAATATTTAGTCTTAGATGTATCCGATATTGGGCATGAAATAATAAATATTACTCCTTCCGTATCAAAATAACTCGGACTTTTGGATAAAATTTTTGCCACAAAAAGTCGCACATTTGGGAAAAATTGAGATTTAGGGACAGTCATAAGGTATATGATTTCTAAATTAGAAGATATCTCTTTTATGAACTATTGTCAAAGTTTAGTTTTAATATTGAGGTTCAGCCGCGATGGTAAATTGAGGAACAAGTCTTTGAAATTTCTCATTTTGCATGTTTTATTAGGTGAGATTCTTAAGAATCTCACCTAATATAATCCTAACAAAATTTCATGCCGTATGATCGGCCAGAATGTCCGGCCGCTCTTTGGAGCTCAATAGCTCCTAAACTAAAAGAGATATCGACTTGTGGTTTTCGGAAAAGTTTATATATCGGGTGAAAATTGCAACTTGGTGCATTGACCCCCCACCCCCACCCCTCCTTCCGCCATTTTGAATACCCCTCTTTTTTTGTTTTCTTAATGACTCCGCCCCGATGGCATCGCTCGGGCTCAAATTTTAGTATGTTATAGCTGGGCCTTAGCTTTCCATCAATACCTAACTTAAGGTCCCCCACCCCCTTAACACGGGTTATAAGGACCCAAAAAAATTTCTTAATTTTTTCTTAATTTCTTCGTGAAATGCCACTTCCCATTCTAACATCAAAAGTTCATAAAACTACCGCTAGGGGCGCTATTTTTAAAATAAAGATATTTCAATTTTCTAAGTTAAATAATTCAAAAAATCCTTTGTGCATCGGGCTGAAATTTTAGTATGTTGTAGCTGCTGATTATATCTATCAAACAAAAAAAAGGGACAGATAATCCTAACCGGCTTATGTAGGTGAGATTCTTAACGTGAGCTAACTCGGAGTGCATGCAAATTCGATTTAGAGCTGAAGTTGGGAGACGCCATTCAGTTATCTTGAATAAAATTCGTGAAATTATACAAATTTTGTATTTAAACCAAAATATCAAGGATTTGGATGAACTGGCACAAAAGTAATATATGGGTGAAATGTAGACTAGAATGTTCTCTATAATTTTCCCATAGAACATGATCTCGCATCGATTACTCAGAAGCCAAGATAATCGAGGTTTTTTGATCAGCTTGATCAGCTTCATTTTCAGATAATACACTACTACGATACTTTTAATATTTTTAAGGGCTTGTTCTTGAATGGAAAGCGTATTTAGCCGTCCCTCCCTTCCCTAATTGATTGTGAATTTTTGAACTAGGCTCTTCATAGTTGACAAAGTTAAATCAATTTTCTGACCAATTCTCGAATTAAATCATTTAATTATTTTTTAAATATTTTTTAAGAACAAAAAGTGATGGTTTTTTTTTAGTGATGGATTTTTTTAAAAACCCTAATCTATAAACTGCCACATAGTGTTTTTATTATTCGTTGAGGACCTTTATTTCAGAAATGCGGCTTAATTTAAATCTTGCGTGATTTTTGGGACACCCTTTATAACTGAATGGCGTCCCCCCAACTTTAGCTCTAAATCGAATTTGCATGCATTCCGAGTTAGCTCACATTAAGAATCTCACCTACATAAACCGATTAGGATTATCTGACCCTTTATTTCTGCTAAGATTTATATAAATACATAAATCTTTTTTTCTAAAATTTTGTAATTTTGCAAAATTCCAAAGACATTTTAGAATTGAACTGGTTGTATATTTTCCACATAGTCTTCACAAACATATTTTCGACTGGTCACTTTCTTCACATCCTCTTTCTGAAATTGTCTTGATATGCCTTGATACTCCAGCGAGAAATTAAAAGAAATAACATAACTCTGTTCTTTTAGGTTTATCGTTTTAATAGCTATCTTCCTTTTCGACCTTCTGTCGAGGAGCATTAAAGAAGGATGAAAGGGAAACTTTTTTTTTGTCTACCCACATGAAAAAGTCTAAAATCCTGCCAGATTTATTTTCCTCTATTCCACTTCATTCTTATTTTTTCTATCATATACCAGAAACAGACGGTCTCAAATTGAAAGTGAAGATGTGGAAATAGCAGTTCTAGATCACGAAGATATTTTCTTGATATTTTATGAATAAGGGTTGTCAAACCAAAAGCACTTCAAGGAATGCCCTTAATAAATTCTTGCCTATAATGAACTTAGGAGATTCTTCTAATACAGAAAATGACGTTGTAAAAATAATTAGCTTGTAATGGAATTATTTCAATATAACGAATAATAATAACTGATTGAAACCAGTTCAGACTTGTCAAAAATTCCAAGACCTTTCTAACAAGCCGAAACATGACCCGATTTGGTTGGAAAACACGTTCTCTAGAGCTTTTAACATTTTACTTAAAAAAAAAATGGTTTTAGAAATAATTCAACGAAATTTTCGTTTATACCAACTATTTGATAAGTAGAGAATTTAAAGAAAAAATATGGTCGGTAATGGTCCTTATTGAGTCGATTTATGGGGAAGTGCTTTTAAGTTATCCGATCACTATCTCCATCCATTTGCCTAATCTTATATTTTTAATTGGGCACTCAATAGGTCAAGTGGTAGAGCACTCGCTCTATGATGCAAGTGTCCCGGGTTCGAATCCTCTTTAGTTCACCAGGAATTTTTCTGGCGTTAAAGTTGTTCGGATTGCATACAGTGAGTTTCACTGCACTTGTTTCCACTGGCATGGGTCTGACAACCTCATCCCGTAAAAGAAAAAAATAATGCATGTCTAGAAATCCCCTTGCGGGAAGGCCTTGTTGCTTCATGGAATGTTGTGCCAGCATTATTATTATTATTATTATTTTTATTATTAATATTATTGTTATATTATTATTAATATTTTTAATTGTTTATTTTTCCTACGTATGCATTTCCCTTATTAATAATTAAGGGCTTAGAATTCTTAGAATAATTCCCCAATATCTTGAATTTCCAAAAAATCAGCAATTGCAATGATTTTTCAAATTCCGGTTAATGATTTATTCCCTTAATATCTTAATTAAAAGTTTTTCAAAATATTTCGATTTTAAAGAAATTAGAGCACTTAGATGTTATAAATAAAGTTTAGATCTTAAGTTTGAAGACTAAAAAATTACTGGGAAACCAATTTTTAGGGTAATGCATCTAGACTTTAAAAGTTTAAGCATTCAACAGAATCAGGCTAAAATCTATTATTCCTTCTTTTTTTTTTTAAATTTACGAGTCCGAATTTTTATGAAAGCACGGTTCCTGAAGGATGTGGAATTGAATCATGAATATTGCTTAGTTGAACTTACAAAGGCTTAACTATATCTAGAAGTATATTTTGAGCGATGTACGGTAAGTGTGCCAAATTTCGGCATAGTTGCATGCAAACGCCAAAGTCTCAAGTTTTAAATGCATTATTTTTAATACAAATTGATCTTTTTGTTTTTTTTTATAAGGAGTGTTATTTGGGACCTTGTTAGACAGTTTAGTTTATCTTCTTTATTTTCTCTAAAATCATTCTTAATATATTTTAAAATGAATAAAAATGTAGATATAGCATTGGTGGCCTATTCCGGCCACCTTCATTCTCATAGTTCTTTGTCCTTCCGGAATTCTTCTAATGCCTGTTTCAGAACATCTTGCCCGTCGAAGCGATATTTTTTGTTATTTTTTGTATTGTATAATCTCAAGAGTATGCAAAAACTAAAAATTCATGGAAATCTGAGTAACAAAAAAGGTGGCCGAAATTGCAAGCTGACCGGAATTTGGTACAATTACCCTATGTATTTTTATGTACTTTTATTCTTTTCAGCTATTTTTTCTTAAGAAAAATAAAAGAAGGACACATTATAAGAGATTGTTTCGTCCAAATTAAATGTGTATGGTTGCTATTAAGTCACTATAACTTCGAATGAGAGATGTGAAAAAAATATTGAAATTTAGGGGGAGATATTATAGGATTAATTGTACCATTTCTCCTTTGTGATACTTGTTTCAGTCTTTCACAATTTACATGAAAAATCTTCAATTTGTACGTCATTTTCTACTTTTGCTCAAAATCAATAATATATATAATTGGTCTCTTTTTCAATTCGAGCAACAAAAAAAAACAGATATTACGCAAGAGATGTACATCAATGAAAAATGAAAGATTTCAATGCTACAAAAGGCGGGAAACCGCATGCGAACTTTCTCTCAAGTCGTGGTGATGGTTTCTAGTGCAAAATCCATCCTGGAGGAATGGCACGTGGCACCGGCACGAGCTTGACACGAGATGAAGAGCGAAATCTCTGTCTCCCTCCACTTGGTCTTTGTCTCACTCAAGCCCTCTCTCGACAGGTGTATCACCGACTTTTACCTGCGTGGTTGCGTCTCAATGGCCTGGCCTGTGTCGCGTGAAGTGCTGCTGCATACAGCTTCCCCAGCAGACTCTGGGGGAAGAGAGTCAGAAAAAAAGCAGACACGCAAAGAACATAAAAAACAGCAACGAACTGCTGGATGAAGAGGGAGATGATGAAGATGACAAAGGGACGACAATAAAAGGAGAAAATAATGGCACAAACCAAGAAATCGAGATTTCCATGTGCGAGAAGATCTACTTCAGAATTATTTCTCCTTTCATTTGGCAATAAAAATAAAAATTCCAATTTACGATCCTTTCAGCTCTTCTCTCGACCAGTCGGTGAGGGTATCAAGGTGCAGTGGAAGCCGATGGATGGGAAAGATGGTGGATGAGACAAGAAGATGAGCAATTTGCTCAGCCAGAAGCCCAAAAGATCATCACACAGAGATTTCAAATCGATTTATCTCTGCAATGAAATCTTCCCCTGGCAAATGATCCTCCACAATTCATTTGATGCATCCATTCGCTCTTGTGGCCTGTGCCGATGGTCAATGATTTTCCCCCTCTGGAAAGTGATGCACCACATTCACCCCGGAGTGACAGCCGGCACGCGTAGTCAGTGTCTCGGAAACAGAAGGGGAAGGAATCACCCAAGTCTCGTGGAGAGTCACTTTAGCAATTGAAATTGTTGATCCATCCAAGTTAAAAAAAAAGAGAACGCAGCATATGAAGAAGTATGTACAGGGAAAAATGGGGCGTTCAAACGACAAACGACCCTCTTGATTTTTATTGTTATTGCACAGCTCTTTTTTTGCGCCCTCCTCAAAATCCTCGATCGAAAAAAAAGGGACTCATCATGCTCTTTTTTCTCACTCCTCCTCGGCAAAAGCAGAGGTAATTCAGTGCACCCCTCCAGGAAATCAAGAATCCACCACTCATGACGATCAGAAAGCTATAAAACCTCCAAATGAGGGTTAATGTCGGACCTTGTGTGAGAGGGTGAAGGAAAAAGGTTGTGGAGTTTTGGAAAATGGGAAGAATTTGATCGTCTCATATGATAAAATGGAATAGGAAAAATTTATCGCGTCTACAATTAAAGCTGATGTCTGATGGAATTTCAGGTGAGACAGTTAAGGAAGTGTTTGCTACAAATTAGGAGGATTATATTCTCTTTTTTTTACTCTTGATTTATAAAAATTGAAAAAATAATGGAGGAGTAAGTTACAGAAAATTTTAAATTCACTTTGAGAAGCATAATTTTAAGTACTGTAGAATTGCATATAAAGTCCCCTAACTAAGAGCCCAAATAGACTCATGTTGATCCTCGAGAATATTTAGCTCGCAGAATTTGGAAGTAAAGGATTAGTCATTTTAGTAATAGAAATTTATTCAAACGACTTCTAACCGATGATTTTAAGGCTTCAGTGTGAGACAGTTTGATACCTTTTAGATCGGGAAAAATCATGAAGTCGAAATTCACATCCCTTTCTTTCTTTAAAGCTTTGCATATGTCTATCCTATTCTTTCGCACTCTTCTTCTTCTTCTTTTGAACATCAGACCAAATTAAATTTAGTTCAATCGAATTTCGGATCGAATGAGTGAGATAGACTTACGCGAATCTTTTGAGAGAAAACGGGACACAAATTTTGATTTTATGAAATTATACCGAGCTAAAAGGTGTGCCAGAGCCATTACCGCCAAATTTTACGGGCTAAATATTCTCTAGGATCAGCCTCACAGCCTAATTGGGCCCTAGCGCAAAAGAGAAAATGGAAAAAACCTAGTAGGGGAAAGCGCGCTACCTTCGGACGAATCGAGCTTTGAACATACTAATATTTTCAATATGTTTTTAATTAATTTGACCCATTAGAAATATTTTAATAAACTGTCCAATGCCTTAAATTTAATGAAAAGAGGCATGGGTCAAACCCACATCATGGACATAGAAAAATTGAGTTACCCGAAGCTTGAGTGTTCCGAAGGTAGCATACTTTCCCCTATGTTTTAACAATGTTTCCATGATTTAAAACGTTAAAGAGTTAAGACTACGGCGTCTCTGATGTTGGTTTTACAAACTTCATTAATCGCAGAAATTTTTCTTATTTAAAGATTTTTTAACTTTTTATTTAAAAAAATTCAATCGGTTCCGTCGTTGATCTGCATAGACGGGACAAAAAAAAAACAAATTGACATGTAAATAATAAAAATTTTCATAAATTATGGGACCCAAGAGATAAGAATACCAACAATAACCCAAAATTTAGAAAGTGTTGCATCATTCTATTATATTATATTTTCATAATGATAGAAATGTAAGCATTAATTCTTAATTAAAAAAAATGAAAAAGGGATTCGAACTTAAAACACTTTGCGAATTAAAAAAAAACACTTTTTTTTTGACGAAAATCAATAAGTTTTCTGTTTCTCTTGAAAGTAGATTGAAGAATTTGTTAAAAAGAGATAAAAATTAACAAATAAATAAACAAACTTAAAGCCTTATAAGTTAAAGTCCTATAAAATGAATAGTTAAAATATTTGGGAAAAATTAATAATTCAACAAATATTTGTTTAAATATTTAATTTAATTAAAAATAATTTAAATAAATTTAATTAAAAAAATAAGATAATAGGAAATGTTGTTCAATTTAGGAAACAAAAATCAAATAAAATAAGCTTGACCAATGGCTGGTTATTTAGACGCACTTTTATTTAATAAAAAATCTGATTATTTATAGGACAAAATAACTTTTCTTAGTCGAGTAAATCGTTTTTTTTTTAATATTTTCGTGTTATCGATGACTCACTGATCCTTAAAGGTTTAAGACAGAAAAATTAATGTCAATAAATACTTACATTTTATTATACTATATTTATATTTAAAGTTATATTATTTTTCTTTAATTATTTGAAATTATACTATAAGTTATTATAAAATTTCGAAAATTACATATGTTATATTTACAAATATTACTAAAGAGTAAAAGATATTAAAATGTAGTGCGGTTGTAAAAACGTAGCCTTATTTTTCAGTTTACTGAAAAAATATAAGAGAAAAACCGATAAATTTTTGCATTTTATTTCTTCAAAATTTTGAAACTTTAGAATTTCGAAGTAGGTAAAATTATGAGCGGGGTCCCAAAGATTGGAGGTTGATATCTCTTACCGTTTGTCCTCTAAATTCAATAAACTAGGAGTATTTTATTGGTAGCGGGAGAGCTCTAACTTCGTATAGCTTTGAAATTGGGTTTTTCTCCCATTTTTAAATGGAATTGACCCTTATCATAAATTAATTTAGCTTCACTTGGTTTGTGGAGCTATATTACATCATGATAAGATCTTGCTTCATTTAAAAGCAGAAGAATAAATCCAAATTTCAAAGCTGCCCCAATTCGAAGGTGCCCCACTTCTCCCCGATAATAATACACAATTTGATAAAAAAGAAACAAAAATAATTTCGACACAATTATCATTTAATTTTATTAAAATTTAAATAAGTTTATTTAATTTGATTTAGCTATTTTAAGATAAATATTTAAACGTAGCCTAATATAATTATTATTCTAAAGCTGAAATTGGTGTACGAATTTTTAAATTGATATTGACGAATTTCTATATTTTTCTACACAATTTATAAAAATAAGCATAAATTAATATTAATATAACATATAGGGGGAAGTGGGGCACCTTTGAAAATGGAGCACATTTGAAATTGGTATTTTTCACCTATTTTTAAACAAAATTAAAACTAATCGGGATATATTTTAGATTCTTAATCTGTTTGTGCAGTTAAATTATGTCACGATAAGGCTCAATTTTATTTCAAAATAGATGAAAAATCCCAATTTCAAAGGTGCCCCACTTCCCCCTAATATTGAATAATAATATACATAAATAAAACAAGTTGGAAGAAAAAATAAAAACATATTCTGATAAATTATTATGTATTGAAAGTCTAAATCACGCCAATAAATATAATAAAATCTTCAACAGATAAGTATTGTTAACTAATTTAAAATAAAATTCCTAATAAGTTCGCTTTATTAATACATTTTTATAATTGCTTGTTATATTTAAATCACTTAAATTCTATTACAATAGCATCTTAAATGATTAGAATAAAAAGATTAATAAAGTGTTCATATTTATTAATAAAAGAACTTGAAAAATCTCTCAAGAAAGGTATCGATGCAAAGGGCTATCAGATAAAAAAAAAGAAATTTTTATCAACCTTCCACGGAAAATCCAAAATACAAAAGCAATTGTTCCCAATCCTAAATGTAAAACTTTCTACAAAGTGAATCAATTACTGCTGGCACAGAGTCGCTGTAAAATGCAGATCCCCCTGGCAGACTTGTCTGATGTCTTGAGCTGTCCAGGGTATCAAAGGTACATGCATTTGAGGGGGCCCATTTGGAAGTATAATTTCCGTAACGGATTTACCGTCTGGCGAGGTATCTGGCTCACCCTCGACGGATTCATTCGATGTGGCTGATCGCAGGGACTTCTCCTCTCACGCCATCGACAGACCAAAAAATTTCACACGGAGGTGCAGAGAAATCCATTTGAACAAGAAATTCCGGTACTATTCAGCTCCACCCACTTTGTGCGCCCATCCGGAAGTTTTCACTCACCATCCAACTGCCAATTGGTCGCCGCTAAGTCTTGTCTATGTGTTTGAGGTATAAATCTATCTTGTTAGTCAATTGCCGCGCATGTGCCGGAGATCGAGGTTTTTTTGTGGAAAAAAAGCTCACAAGCACGTGACATGCTTTTGCCGCCAAAAAGTTACCATGTGATGGGAATTGTGGGTAAACTGGGTAAATGTGTGAGAATACTCGAGGAAGGGATAGTTGTGGATTTGTAAATTCTATTAAATTTAATTGAGATTCTTTCCCCTCGTGTTAAAAATTCGAAAGTCACACGCGACCATTTAGTTACGCAAAGAGCACGCGACTTGTCCGTTACTTTGCTACGTTTTATTTATGCAGTTTTGGTTTGATAGCTTTTCCTCAGGATTATTTCCAGAGATAAAAATACGTGTAAAAATTCATTAGAAATTAGAAAGCTTCAATCCTTTTGTACATTTATAAAACAATTATGTCAAATTTATTTTCTTTGAAACTCAAATAGAAGTTTACGAATTAAATTTGGAGTAGGGGGAAGTGGGGCTCCTTTGAATTGAAGCAGCATTGAAATTGAGCTTTTTTCTTCTATTTTTTTTATTGAAATTTACCTAAAAGCTCGTGAAAAATTATAAAATATCCGTTTTCACCTAATTTTGCCCCAGTTTCCTCCATTTACTTTGTTTTTAATGGAACAGCTTTAAAATTAAATACGTTGAAAAAATTTATAATCAGTATGTAATACTAAGAAAATTTATTGATATTTTATCTGACGAGTACGAACTAGTTACAACTGGCTATAAATCGATATTGAACCGGCTACGATCCGATAAGTTTTTTTATCCGAAAATTAATTGTATTACTCCTCAGCCATTTTAGGTTAACTTTTGAGTGATTTATAAATTGATTGAAATGATTGAAAATAATAAAATGATGGGTCTTTCCCCTATGTGAAATAAAATTTTAGGTTAGTTATTTTTATAATTTTTTTTAATAAAATCAAAAAGGTCAGTTTGGACTTTGTTTAAGCATTATTGAATGAGAAATTTCTAATAAATTTATTAATATTTTGTTAAATTGGACATTGAAACTTTCAAATCGATTTATTAAAAAACTTGATAAAAATATTAAAATAATTATTTGTCAGTTATAATCCTGAAATTCTCACACAATCGATCCTGATTTAAATACTTTAATTTTAGAAGGTTGTAGGGAAAGTTATAACTCTATTTAAATTTAGCTTTGAAAAACGTTTCATGATACTGTCATTGTTTTTTTTTAAATTATTTCTAACCATACTAACTTCCATTTCTTAATTTGAATTAATATATTTTTTTTTATAAAGTTAACCATTATTATTATCCCACATTTTTTTTAGTCCTAAAATACTTTACTGTGTTTGTGAGTTACAATTACAATCATAAATATTGAATTATTGATTAGAAACGGAAGAATTTTATCAAAAAATCTCGCTTCTTGTGAATAAAATATTAAATCTAGGAAAAATTATAGGGGAAACTGGGGCACCACCAAACACTAATTTTTAGTTCTAAACTACTTGGACTATATCGACCATTTCTTCAGTGAACAAGCATCCCTATAATGCTTATAAATTTCTTTAAATCTTGTCCTCTGAAGTCGAATATCTGATTAAAAAATCGCAGTGTATGGTGCTACCCCGTGTTTGGTGTTGCCCCAATTTCCCCTAATTAAAAAAATATATGATAGAATGTTTATTGAGTAAAAAGTTTAGCAAAATTACCAAATTATTAATCATTTCTTTGTCAATTTTGAAAAATCAAAATTTACAAAATTTATTTATTTTGCCAGTGAATGTCAAGGATCATGATTACGTTTTAAGACGTAAAGTTAACGGTTAAAGGCTTTAATAAAACACATTTACTTGCCAATCTCATTGGAAGTAAACTCAATTAATTTCATTGAATATTAAATTCAAAAACTAAACACTCAAAGGTCGCAGGTGTTATTTGTTAACACTGCTCAAGTGAGCAGTAAAAAATGAATTTGGTTAACACAAGATCAAATTTGAGCAGCAAGGGAAGGCTTTTAAGATTTCGCACATAGTCTGGCTTGGAACACTTCATATTTTTCCATATTCCTTTAATGATTCTGTTTTTTTTTTCAGGAAATATGTGACTTAATATAATAATAATAATAATAATAATCGTGGCACAACGTTCCATTGGGGGACTTAAGCCTTCCCGCAAGGGGAGTTCAGAACATCCATTATTATTTTTTCTTATACAGGGATGGGGTTGTTTGTCCCATGCCCCGTGGAATCAAGTGCAGTGAAGCTCGCTGGATGTATTTCGAACACCTTTAATGCGAGAAAAAATCCTGGTGACCGAAAGGTGTTTCAAACCCATGACACTTGCATCAATGACCGAGTGCTGTACCACTTGTCCATTGAGTGGCCCGACTTAATAATATAGCTATAAAAATATAATCGCCATGAATATGGGAAAAATTTAGAACTTTGAAATCTATAGAATTTTTCAATCATCTTAGATTCTAATTATATTTAATGTAGGGTAAATTAAGCTAATTCAAAACCTGCTCCAAATGGAAATTTTTCGCTGCTCCAAATGGAAACGTCATTGTTTTCATGATAAATACAGTACTAAATTATTATATTTATATATTTTTTATACCACAGTTACATTATTTAGTTAATTTTGCTCTAAATAAAGCGAAAATCCATTCATATTCACAAATTTTAATTTGTTAATTTCTCAAAAAAATTTAAAGTGTACCTTTTCACCATCGAATTTTTCATCGATCTACCATGTTTTCCAATGAAAAACACATTAAAGTGACTGTTGTTTATTCGTTTTGTTTAACATTTAAGCCATATTTCTGGCTAATTTTAGTCAAATTAAGTGTTAATCTTTATTGCTAAAGGCACGTGAAGTTCTCAAATGAAATAATTACCTATTTCGTGAACAAAAAGGTTTTTTCTTAAGTATCTGCAAATGCTTCAATAGGACACCCCGGAAATATGATTTTTTTTTTGGAGAGATTTTCTTATTCTTTTTTAGATGAGAAAGGAGAAAAGACTAGGAATAAGAACAAATCCTGCACTCAAGAGCAACTCAACAAGGTTTTGGAAGCCTTTCATCGTGGTCTCACTTACACTGTTTGTCTCCAATTAGAAACTTTTCCTTGTCTCCATTTGGATAAATATGTTTCCAATAGAAACATTTTACGCTCGCGTATTTTTCTTGTATTTAAGAAGTTTTCAAATTATATCTAAAGAATTTTCACTAAACAGTAACATTCTAGAAGAGTCAAGGAGCAAATTTATGTAATTCTCTTCAGAAAAAAATATGAATTTAGTGTGTTGAATCTTCTATCAAAGTTAAAGCGTCTGGAAATGGTTTGGAATTAGGACATTTACCCTACACCCATTAGGTTTTTTTATAGTTCAAAATTTAATATTTTATTTTATTGACAAAATTTAATTTGTTGTTGATCAATTGTTTTTGGGCATATTGTTTGATTTTATAAAATCAATATTTTTTATGGAAATAGTATTTGAAAATAGATACATATGTGAAGGTATATTTCGAAAAACGAAAAAAAGCATTTTTTGTGATATTGTCACAGTTTGAGTTTGAGTTTCGCCCTGTGCAAATGATTTAAGCATCACAAGGGATATTTTCACGAAACATTGTAAACTGAATAATAAAATTTTGTAAGCTGAATAATGTACAAAATAATTAAAATGACTCAGTAACAATAAAATACATAAATATAATTTATAAATCGATTACTATTATTTAGTTAAATCTCATAAAAAGGTGTTCCTTGATTGAAAGCTTCGAAAACTTCCCCGAATCAGAGAGGGCGATAAGAATAAAATATTTTAGGTGATTAAGGGCAGAATCACATTGACAGTAAAATGCTCACCGTCACCGTCATAGCCCTCACCGTATTTCGTTTATTTACGCATTTTCATTGTAATTTTTACGCAAATTCTCAATTACCGTGTTACCTTATCTCATACTCGATGGCACTAGGTGAAAACAATATAAGAAAATTGAATAAATAAAGCGAAAATGCGATAAACGGTGAGCAAAAAAAACTGTATGAAAAACTGTAGCAAAAATATCCTACAGTTTTTTTGCTTACTGTTTATCGCATTTTCGCTTTATTTATTCAATTTTCTTATAGTATTTTCACCTAGTGCCACCGAGTATGAGACAAGGTAATATCGTAATGGAAAATTTGAGTAAGAATTGCAATGAAAATGCGTAAATCAACGAAATACGGTGAGGGCCTTGACGGTGACGGTGAGCATTTTACTGTCAATGTGATTCTGCCCTAAATGTTTTAATTAAACATGGATATTACTTTATTCGTTACATTTTATTTTAATTTTGGAGTTAATAAACTTTTAGATCTTTTAACGGTAACGTTACTTAGGGCCAAGAGGGCCGCGATTCGCTCCAAAAAGGTCAGAAAATGAGATTGATGTTAATGGAGGCGCCGGGTGTTAGCTAAAGGGAATCAATGGTGTTGGACATACTCGCAGTATTTCCGTTATGCCGTTACTTCTGCGCTTCCTCCTGGAACAAGGGAATCCATGTACTCCTTCCACACTATTAAACCATCATCAAGCGTCGTCATGTGGCGCACATGAGGAAGCACCCAGGAAAAGAGACCAAAGAGAAGAAGAACTGTGTGAATTGCCAAAAGATGTGCTTGTATGAGGATCATTGTCTCTGGATTCCGCGGGTATTGAGGTGGAAGAGGAGGACAGGTTGAACAAAAAAAAGGTGTTCAATATATCGTTCTTCCATCTCTTTCACGTGGCCAATGTGCAGTCAATGTGATGTTGATAAAAGGTGATCATCGGTCTCCAATACGCACACCGCTAAACCATTGGGTGAGTCAGTTTCAAGAGGAGAACCTCAGCGAGAACACCTTTCTTACCTGCCGCCGCGTTTTCAATGGAGCAGTTGGGTGCGAAGCACCGAGTCGAGCGGTCCGTTTTTGTCTCTCCACTGCGACCAGGAAAGAAATTCCCATTGCTTCCTTCCTCAAGGCACTTTGAATGGTCTTTTCGCCCCAAGAGTGTTTGCTCTTTTCCATACCAAGTTTTTTGTCATCAATAAAAAAATTCCTATGGATTAATCAGTGAATAGACCAAATAAAAACCAAGAGGAACAGTAAAATTTCAACCCTAACGAAATAATATTAAAAATCTGTAGTGAGTGAATTAAGAAAGACATATATACCTCAAGGAGGAAGTATTATTCAAAATTAAGAAAGGTGTGTGATTCGGTGATATAACAAACCCAGTGATAGAATATCATATTTGATTTAAAATGAACAAATGAGTCTTTTCCCACCCCGTCAATATTGACGTGTTATTATCTACTTTTCACCTGAATATTTAATTGAATTCTATTTCCAATTCTTACTCCATATGACAATCACAGTATTCTTTAAATCTGACACAAAGTAATGATTTTGTGGTATAATTTTCAAACATCCCCAAGCATTTCTCTTTCTTTTTAATTGATTTGTAAATAATACAGTAATATGGATTTGAAAGTTTTGTCGGGAAAATCAACACAAGTTCATTCAACTTTTTTTTGATATTTACATTATAAAAGGAAATCGGGAAAATTATCAGAAAAATTCTAACTGGTCTAAAGATTTCGAAAGTGCTACAATTAATTAATTTCTATTGTTTCTGTGTTGTAAAGAGATGGCTCATCTATCACCACCACCATCTCCGCCGATTCCTCAGCAGTATCCCTTTCCGGGATTGCAGCATCTTGAATCGCCGGCTAGTGTTATTCAGAGAGCATCATCCGTCTTTGGAGCTTCTTTGGAGCACAAATGGAATCCAAGAGGTGAGAATTCTTTACGGTCATTTTAAGTGTTGGGCGCGAATTTTAAAAGGAGAAAGTGTAATTAAATGCTTCAGTATTTTGTTAAAATTTGGAAGTAATTCGTCAACTGCAATAAGCTTTTTTCTTGTTCTGTTGCTCAGTATTATGTAATTTATTTATTTATTTATTTATTTTTTAATTTGAAGCTGAAAGATTTTTTTGTGGAATTTTGAATTTTACAAAATTATAGTCTTCATTTTACTCTTAAACTATTTTTGATTCGTGCGAAACTAAAGTTAAAGTATAGATTTTGAAGTGGAAATTAAAATATTTTATTTAAAATACATAAACGGAATAAGATGCAAGAAATATAAAAGAAACAATGATTTGATATTACAAGGAGTTGTACCAGTGAAAAACAAATATTATAATTCAACAATTTTAATTAATAATTCAATAGTTCTTTTTTTGCGACTATGTGAGTTCTTTCTTAATTTATTAAATTGAATCATTAGCTGGTCAATTTATCAGGAATATTGCTCAGCTTTTATTTAATTTAGTAATATGATTTAAGACCTGCATTAATTCGATTAATAATTGTGACTCTATGATAAACTCAATATTATTTTTTTAAATGTCTTTATAGAAATATTCGTTACGAAAAATCATTTCAAAAATAAACTTGATTTTCATGAGATTATTGTGCATTATTGTTTCTTTTTATACGTCAAATGCGAATATTCATAATTTTTAAAGACTGCGGAAGTTGGAAGAATATATTTCAATAAATTGTTAAAAAATATTAGTTAAAGTGAAAATGCAAATTTTAAATTATAAATTCAAAATGCGGAAATAATGGAATAGGAACACCGCCGTCTTAACCTTGATGACCGGTCTTCGAAGCTAAATTAAATGCTTTCGGCAAAAGAAAATAAACATTATTGGTAATATTAGTGTTAATGGTAATATTATTAGCAATATAAAAAATATTATAAACTATTTATCAGTTCAGATATAGTTTAATTTGATTTGTAATCAATCTTTTGTTATTTACTGACTATTTTACTGACCAAACATTTTTATTAAATTTTAAAATAGGATAATAATTAAATTTAATATTTGTTCTATAACTTAAAACTATTTTTTAAGTAGCTAAATATGTAATTGGAGTTTGTAATAATTTTGTAAAATTCTTGTGCTAATGGACAATATATACTTCTATTTTCTAAAAATACTTTTATGATCACTTTGAAAATCTTCAATAAGATTTCGAGTTAAAATTAACTAAAACTTTTGGCCATACCATCAAAGCAAACTTGTGATAAGAAAATTATCAGTTTGATCAATAAAAAAATCGAAATGAGTAGTAAATTATTCAATTTTAATGGACAAAATACCCTATTTCGGTCAGTATAGGACGCAAAATTGATCAGAAATAAATTTAATTAAACCATTCACAAGATTTCGGTATGACTCTTAACTTCTTAATTTACCTTTTGCCAAAATAATTTAACTATTTTTAACCTCTAAAAATATGTGATTTTCGTTTTAATTATCTATTACCTTATTATATTATATTACAAATTTGATTTTTAACTGAACACTGAAAAAAAGAGGGTGCGGTTAACTTTTTTTTCTTATAACTTTAACACTTTTTAGGTGTTAAAATATATCAACATTTTTTAATGTTAATTTTACACCTTTTTAAGGGTAAAATTAACATAAAAAAGGGCAACTTTAACCCCCAATACACCTAAAATGGGTAATATTTACACCGATTTTGGATCAATACTTCAGGGTAAAATTAACATTTCTGGAATGTTATTTTAACTTTTTCGGATTTCTCTCAGTGAACATATTGTTTTTACCAACACTGAGTAATCTGCTGCAGCCTGACTTTAATAGGTAACTTATCAGTGAGAAATATAAATAACTTAGCAAGAATACCTATCTAGTGTAGGTGACCTGTCAGTATTTAAAGAATATTCATTAGGGGAAAGATGGGGCACCTTTGTATTGAGGCACCTTAAAAATTGAGTTTTGCAGACAAGTATAAAATTAATGTTAAAAATATTCTTTAAAAAGGCAATAAATGTGAATGTTTTGTTTCTAAATGAAACACTTTTAAAAATTGTTAGGTAAATATATTTCAACATACAAATCATCGTTTTTAACTAATTAAGGACTAATAATGTTAAAGAGTTGAATGAGTTCAAAGAGAAACGAAATCAAAATGTTTCGTTTAAAAAAAAACAAGATCATGAAAAATTAAAAATTTTTGCAGATCTCTCTCTTCTGTACAATCCACTTTTGTACTCTGGTGCTTTTTTCTGGCCACCACTTCTCTTGCCATGTCCACCTGCCGCCACGACCAAATGTGATTTTGCTCTGACACCAGAAAAAGAGGAACCAATTGGTGATACTCACAGTAAGACTTTAAATTCCAGGCAGAATATTTCAGTTCTAATGGATTCCTCTTTCACTTCGACAGTGGACGAAAATATGCCACTGAATTTGTCCACAAAACCACAATCATCAGCCACAACACCGACCAGTCGGTTTGCCACGACAATCTGGTCACCGGCCAGCATGTGTGAGAAGCCCAGTGCGGATGCCAGCCGAAGTAGTCGGAGTAACAGTAGTAGCAGTAGCACAAGTAGTGCTGATGATAGGGATCCACATACAACCACGGCACCTTCGGGTACCTCAGCCTCAGCATCTTGCGATGCGATCCGCGACGGTGCTCAGTACAAGTTCAAAAGTGAAATTATTAATCGCATTAAGCGACACAGTCGCAGTGTTGATGATGACAGAAGTGCGAGCGATCGTGATGAGAATGACATGAATTTCAACATGAAAGTGCGCCATGTGTTTGCAAATCAAAGTTCCGTGAGTGATAAGGACTTTCTCTTCTTTCCCCATTTTGCCCATCATAAGGACATTGAAGTGTTGCGCCAGAATCGCACGGACATTTTTGCCATTAACGGTGTGAAGCAGGAGCATAGTGGAGGAGGCAGTTTACATACAACACCTGACTCCACTGGCCATGGAACAACACTCCTTGGGGGTGATGATAAGAAGCGCGACAGAAACTTTCAGGTATTGTTACATTTTTTCTTTACTTTTGTTTAGAGATATTGGGACAGATTCATGCATACATGAGTTTAATGTTGTTTTTTTATGTTTCTTATATTATGTCTAAGAATAGTCCTATTATAGTATATTTTCACATAGCCAATAAATTTCACAAGAGTGTGAAATATCTGAGCAGCAATAAACTACCCTATATTCCCCTAAAGATACTTTAATAACAATAACTTTTGTAATTTAAGAATTGTTGATCTTTTTTTAATATTTTTTTTTTAAGTCTCAGCCCTACGCCCTAATCGAGAATTTCCCATAATACATAATTCCTTTTATTCCTTTTTAAGACTATTTAGTGTGGTTTTATCATGTAAAACACAATTTGATACTAAAAGTCTAAACGCTATTGTTGCTTATTATTTATTTGCACAGTTTTTTGTTGTAGGGGAAAGCGCGCTACCATCGGACGATTTATGTTTCGCACAAATAATTTTTTTCTATGTATTACAAATGAAATTGGCCCATTATAATATTATATTTCAATAGCTAGTCCAAAATGCCTCATGTTTTTAGAAAAGAGCTATGAGTGAAATCCATAAGGAACATAGAGAAAAAATGAATTGTCCGAAGCTTGAGTCGTCCGAAGGTAGCGCGCTTTCCCCTATAGTAACCAGTTCACTCCTTGGAAGTTGTCTAATAGGGGGAACCGTTGCATCGTCACCTAAGATATTCTAACATAATATTATAACAGCACGATGATATATATTTTACTATTCGACTAGTCAAATTTACTATCTGTATATTAAAATCCTGGATAAGCTTAAGGTTTAATCTAAAGGAGGATAGTAGAATTCACCATCCTGCAATTCGAATCTAATGTCAAGAGGATAGTGATTTCTAAAAGATCAAGATAATAGATTTTAAAGCAAAGATAGTAGAGAAATAGGAAATTTTGAAGGAAGATGATATTTTCAGTCGAATTTAAAGACACGATTTGTGGAAAATATCATGCTACATGTTTTTCTGTGAAATCTATAACGTTCATAATATTCTTGGTTCTTTATAATTCTCTTCATAGCCACCGAGTAATTCTCTTAACAGGTTCTTAATGTAATATTTCAACAAACTTTTTCAATCTTGTGCGAAAATTTAGCTTGAAAATTCGAAATTGAGTTTAAATTAATTATCAATGACATTTTGTGCAAATAGAGTTCCATTTGCCTCTGATCCAGGACACTATTGGATTATCAAACTCCCACTGTGGTTGGGAAGGGTCCTTACGTTCAGTAATAACCTTCCTGAAGTGAGAGCTCTCTTTGGTTAAGATTCGTACTGCACCGATGCGAAGGTATCAGAGAGAACTTACCTAAAAACCCGTTGGAAGTTCGAAAATTTAAATCGACAAGTTGAACAAAAGTGAATATATGTTCCAAGAGGAAAACAACTCGCGAATCTACGATATCTAACATTGTGAATATCGCGAATATTGGCACTTTTTCGTGATTGTGAATATTTAATAAATATCGTGAATATCGAGAATATTTTCCGAATACTGCGAATATCGTGAATATTTCGCGAATATTGTGAATATCGCGAATATTTTGCAAAAATCGTGAGTATCGCCAATATTTGCATACATTTCTGAATATTGCGAATAATTAGGAAAATATTCGAATATTTTCTTCTTCCCATATAAAATTGTAAATATTTTGTGAATATTGATTCCACGATATGTAATTTTCGTCAGTTGTTTTCTCCTTGATATGTTCATGAAAGGAACATTTAATTTAATTACAGTGCCTGCTTTCTAATCCGGATCGCCGTAATCCGGACAAGTTCTCGACAGTTACATTTAAAATACTTTTGAGGTTATATATGCATGTGTGTTCAGCAATGAAAATGAACTATCCTGTTATGTTTTTGTTTAATAAATAAAGTATAATAGAATAGACTTCTCCAATGATGTCTTTTTAATCTTCTTTAAAAGTTTTATTCTAATTCTACAAAAAAATTTTGTATTATATTTTCGAGACGTTAAAAAAATTCAAAAAATCCATCTGGATTACGAAGCGGACATCTGTCATTTTGTCTCCCAATCATCCGGATTACAAAGCGGACACTGTAAATTGATATTCAAACGTTTTGCCGTCCTAAAATACCACAAAACTTCAAAAAAATTATGTTTTTGCAACAAAGGTTTACACAATATTGGTGACGTGTTGTTGATGATTTAAGTGTTAATAAAACTGTAAATTCGAAATAAAAAAACAGCCAGCGCTAAGTGGCGAATATGTGAACTTGCACTTTAGATAGAGGGTACACCCGGTATTCGCCAGCGATAAAAATTGTTACCCTATACAGAAATAAGTGTTTTGTAAAATTGTTCGTAAATGTTTGTGAATTCGTATTGGGAAGTTACGAAATGCTCGTAAAGCGTATTATCCACAAACAATTTCGTAAAAGTTTGTACCTTTTTTAGAAAAATTGATCGTAACATGATTGCGTTGACGAGCATTTTTCATTTTTTTATAAACACGCAAAAAATTTTTGGTTATTTGTTCGTAATTTTTTCTCAGATAAACAAAAATGTACGAACAAATGTTTCTAAAAGAACAAAAAATTCTCATCAAGTGATCATGTTACGAACGAAGTTTACAAAAAACTTTTAGGAACTTTTTAGTCAGTTACGCATTATGAACATTTCGTGTGTCTTCAGTAGGAATTCACAAACATTTACGAACAATTTTACGAAATATTTTTTTCAGTGTGAGAGGAAAACACTTTTTTTTCTTAATGAGGAAAACACTGAGGGAAAAACACTGTCTGAGAAAAAATCGCGAAAACATAATTTAGTAAACCACTGAAGAAGGTCCATATCGGGACCGAAAGGTTTCAGCAAGTTCAAAAAAAATGTTTTTCTCTCAGAATTACAATTTTTTAAGAAAATCGCGGCAATTCTAATCGTTCAGCTTGCGCTTTAGACTTTCGATCAATTTTCGAATAGGTTTGGCTTGACTTTGGAGTTGCTTTGTCTCTTTGAAGGGCTATTACAGAGCAGAGGCCGTGTTTCATTTTGTACTCTCCAAAAGCCCGGTTAAAAACAGTCGTGTTCGAGAAGATAAGTTCGAATATCATATATAAGTGCTAGTAGATACATGTCATCCTAGTATATACAATTCCCCGCTGTGTAGTTCAAACGGTAAAGGATATTAACATCCGGTCTTCGTTGACCCCCTCCATAAAAACATTATGTCCAGACTTTATTTTTCTGTTTACATTCATCCCTTTCCTTCCTCACCAAAATTTTGTTTTTTTTTTGGTTCATTTCGGAAACGACACGAACAACTTAATAAATTTTCTGGTAATAGGAGTTGACAAACAATTTAATAAAAATCTTTTTTCTGTGTAGTTTCATTTCAATAGCTTTTAATGTTTAAGAGTTTTTAACGGGCATGTAAACGCTATTATATTTATATTATAACCAAATGTAAAGGGTTCTTTTATTCTCAATATTATTATATCACTTTTGTTCTAGACATAGGGGAAACTGGGGCACCACCAAACACGGGGTAGCACCATACACTAATTTTTATTTCTAAACTACTTGGACTATCTTGACCATTTCTTTAATGGACAAGCATCCCTATAGTGCCTATAAATTCCTATAGGCCTTGTCCTCAGAAGTCGAATACCTGATTAGAAATCGCAGTGTTTGGTGCTACCCCGTGTTTGGTGGTGCCCCAGTTTCCCCTAGATACTTATGTCAAAAATTAGAGATTCCTGTATATACATAATGTAAAAAATAATAACAGATTCGGCAAATTATAGCAATTAATGAAAGATTTAATAATGTTGCCACTTTCAATTGAAAGTTCCGTCTTTTCAATTATTTACTTTGTATTGGGGGGGGGGAGGACGGGTCACAATATAAATCTATCCATTTAGTGAAAAAGACAGTGTCCATAAAGACATTATTATCGTCAAGTAATTATTAAATTATTCACAATGGAAGACGACCCCTTTTCTCAACAACGCATAATAGTCTTTTCAGGGATTTTATTTCACAATTTAATATTCAATATTATCACACAGAAATATTCTTATTGATTTTTGAATTGAGGTATAATGATAAATAACAAGTCTTGTTATTGATTTATCATCAGAATTTTAGTTCTGGGTGATACTTTATAGTCTCCTCAAAGCGCTATTAAATTGATTTGATGTTGATTCAAGTGGTTCCCTCATTTGTGTACTTCATAGCATTTTCAGTATTTTTTGTGATGAGTCTCGTCATGATTAAATAGTGTGATGCCCTCGTTCTTTTCTCTTGACACCCGCGACATTCTGCACCTTCAATTTGTGAGAATTTGTCTACAAAAGACGTAGTTTAACATTTTTCATCGCACTTGAGGATAAATTCTTTCTCACCCAAATTTCTAATCAGTTGCTTGTTCTCAGCGTAAGATGAGGTTTTATGTATTTGATTAACCCAAGGCAGCACCAGAAGTCTATTGTATCAATAAATCGTCACTCTTCATGGTATAATATGTAATTGTGTCTCAAGTCTCCTCAAATAAACAGCCGAGAAATGAATTTTTCTTCATCAGTATATATATTTCTCCTCGTGAGTGTCAATATTGAATCAAGTGTATGCAAATTTTTCCACAAGATGAACCAAGTTTCAAAGTAAAAATTTTTAAGGTTTTTTTTCATGCAGTGTCACAAAGGAGAGCACAAGGAGACAATTCAAATTGATATAGAAAAGATGTCAAAGACAAATAAAACCAAAACAGATCTTATTTTTTCAAATATGTATCAATATCTGGCTCATAAGTGACACAGAATGCGTGATAGGAAGACGAAAGAGAGTTCTTTTCGGGACTTTTTTGGTTAACGCCATGTCAATAGCAAATTGACGTATGTTTATGAGATGATAAATCCACAAATCCATTTTTTTTCACCCTCTCCAACAACTTATATGTTAATACTGCCTACAATTTTATAATTGTACAATTGTCCAAGAAAGTCACCATAATTGTTGGTAAATGGTAGAAGAGACAAGAGTAACATATTCAGCATCCGGGAGTTGCTTTATAATTTAAATGAGTTTGGGAAATGGGAATTTTGCTACCAAGACACAAGAGGACCGACAGTATTTGTCAGACAGTATTGAAAATATGTCTTTTAACATAATGTACAGCATATTTACAATTCAGTGACTAATGATTTTCCGGGATGTTTAAGAGCCAGAAAAAAAATCTTTTTCCTCATCGATAGAAAAAGAAATCAGTCTTCTAAGTTCATTTGTATGGATTTTACGAGGTATTTTATGTGATAAATCTCATGCCATGTATTTTCGCTCCTTTTTGGTAGAATTATATGAGAATTTTACTATCTAATGAACTTCAATTGGATCACGAAGGAGGGCTTTCCGTTTTAATCAAATGCCACACAGAGAAATTTTAGTGGCATAACAACTCCAAATGGTGTTGTCGGACACACCAACCTCAACCCCAAAATCAACTAACCCCAATTCGGTGTTCAGAATACACCAAGTGGTGTCACAAAGTAACTAACACCGGCTTTGGGTTTCTGATTACACCAATTTTACACCAATTATTAACACCAAATTTAGCGTTGTTGGAACACCATTGTGGATTTTGTATCACACCATCTCAAGAAAATATAGGTGTTCCTTTTACACCAATAAATAAAAAAAGTCTACAGATTTGCAACTAAAACTAAATGATCAAAGGATTTAGAATTAGGGCATTGGCATTCATTGGATGGGATTTGAAATTAAATTCCTGGGTGTTTCTATTTAAGAATTTTCCATTTTTCTGCGTGATTTTTATTAATTTTTGACCATTGTTTGAGGGCTTGGGGCCCTCCCTGGATGATATTCTCTGTATTTCAAAGCCATTTGGTGCGTGAAAATCTTTTTCCAACATTTAAGCCTGCGCCGAGATTTGAACACGCGACCTTTGTGATGACAGTCGAGCATCTTCCAGCTGCGCCACGAACTCCTATAATGTATTCAAAGCATATCGGGAACCGTTGCATCGGCACACACGATATTCCAAAATTAGAGATTACAATTAGAATTACAGATTTGCAACTAAAACTAAATGATCAAGGATTTAGAATTAGGGCATTGGCATTCATTGGATGGGATTTGAAATTAAATTCCTGGGTGTTTCTGTTTAAGAATTTTTCATTTTTCTGTGTGTGTGGTCGATGGTGAGCGACGAACACCGTTTGGCGTTGCAACAGCACTGTTTAGAAAATTGATGGTGTTACTTTTGCACCATTTCAGAGATTTCTGTGGCGGAGTTAATACAACACCGCCAAAGCATTTCATAGAACACCATTGATTCAAAACTAGGTGTTAATTTGGTGTGAATGCTACTACGTTTGGTGTTCAAGCAACACCAACACCAAATTCAACCCCGAATTCAACACCGCTTTCTCAAAATCACTTCTCTGTGTGGCAGAATGTCCTATACTTTTAATAACCAATCAAGGGGTTACTTACTAACACAATTCAGGGTACAATAATTCCTTGCACAAATCATTTAAATAATTTTTTTATTACAGTAAAATAGTGACTTGGTTAGTAAACCACGAATTGCATATATGCTATGGATTAGAATTTACCAAAGGAATTAAACGCAGTATCTGAAGGAATTACAAAGAGTCATATGCTCATGAATTAGATGCTATATACTCCAAAAGTTAGTTAGACATCATATAGGGGGAGATGGGGCTACTTTGAGTTGTGGGGCTAGATTTGTTATACGACTTTTACTGCTCGAACTCCACGGAGAGAGCTTTTAAGGAGTTACATGAGTCAAAAATACTGGAAAACATCATATTTTCTCTAATTTTTTTCGACATAAATTAAATTTAAGTTCTTAAGAATATAACATTACAACATTTAAACTATATTTTCTGAAATTTTTGTTAAAAAATCTTTAAAATTCAGCAGTTCAGACCTGATTTTGGGAGACTTATTTTGAAAAAAACATGCTTTTCCGTAGACAAGATTTCAGTGTATTCATCAGAAATCAAAAAAACTAAATATTTCCTGTTAGATCTTACTTGAACGGTAGATTTTTTTTAAAATTATATTTGAATTTTCGGAAGAAATACAAAAAAAAATTGTCTGTAAAATGAGTTGTGAACAAGATAAAAAAAATTCTACAAGTTTAATGGTGCTATTGCAATGAAAAAGTGACCATGTGTTTTAGCACATTACTGTTCTCAAGTACTAAAATAGACCATGACTGTTCCCATACGTTATTTCAAGGAAAATAATGAGTAGGGAATATTATTGCTGCTCTCCGAATTTTCATCACTGAGAATTCACGAGAAAACTCATGGAAAACCTGGGAAAACTCGCGGTCGAGACTAAAGTTGCCAACTCCCGACCTTCCAACTGCATCACGCCACCAAGCTGACATCATAGGTACTCCACACTGACTGAATGTCAGATGGTATTGTGATCGGGTGAAAGCTTGCTCGGAGGGAATATTCGGATTTCGGTTGAACTTTTCTTTTGTGTTGGTTCCTGTCATGACTATTTGGTGATTTTGGAACACGACAAGAACGGGGTAAAATATGAAGTTTTGTGTAGAGACAAGAACCTTACATCTTGTATATCATGATAATGAAAATGAACAAAATACTATGAAAGTGAAAACATTAAATTAATCTTGTCGATTTCCCAACCGAAATCCGAATTCGAATATTCCCGCCAAGCAAGCTTTCACCCGATCACAATGCCATCTGACATTAATTGAAATAACATCTGGGAACAGTCATGGTCTTTTTAGTACTTGAAAACAGTAATGTGCTAAAAAAAACCATGCTCATTTTTTCATTGGAATAGCACCATAACTCATTAGCTAACAGGAAATATTTATTTTTTTAATGTCAGATAAATATACTTTGAGAAATCTTGTCCACTGAAAACTATGTAATTTTTCAAGAGCTGTCTCCAAAAATCAGGTCCCAACAGCTGAATTGTTAAAATTGTGAAATGATAATTTCAGAAAATATAGTTAAATTATTATACTTTTATATAATTCGACATAATTCGTCCACATAATTCCACATAATTCGACGACATGAACGTTCGAAGGGAGGGTATACTTGCCCCTAATATGTGTTTAAAGTTCCAAAAACAAGAACAACTATAAATAATTTAAGAATTTCATGTCTCACTTTATTAAAATTTTGTTTAAATATTGTGATTATATTTTATAATTTCACTTAAAAAGGAGTTATACTTAAAAGGAGTTTAGCAGATGACCGTGAAAATAAAACGGTCTATGTGATTTTATTCTTGTTTAAAATATAAATTACAATGTTCTTAAATATTCTTTGACATGTATGAAGCCAATTTATTTATCTGCAAAAATGCTAGAATAAAGTATCATCCATATACAAATTAATATTTAATTCCATAAAATAATTAGGTCTTAAAGCGTTTTATTTATTGGCTAGAGTTGTAATGCCTCAAAGTATTAGAATCTCAAGCCAATCAGGGACCGCAATAAAATAAAACTATTTAATAAGCTTCTAATATGTTCCAAAATATCCAAAATTGCTTTCTAATATGTTAGCTAATATCCCTAGATTCTTCTTCAATTAAGAGAGAAAAAACACTTTATTGGAAGTTAAATAGTATGAGGATGAGCTCGATATGACACTTATTTTTTTAATAGACCACCTTCTAATCTTAATGGTTAATCAAATATTTCGTGCACACTTAATAATTCCATTTCAATTCAGTTAACTAAACAAGAAGGGGTGGATTTCTCCAAGGACAATTTATCGTTACAATCGCCATGAAAGACAATGAAACACGTTGAGCAATTATAATTCACTCTTCATAAAGTTTCTTTTATTGAAATATCTTTTTTAGTTCATTTACTATCCATTTTGCAGGCATGATTGAGGTATTTTGTTTACCCAATTTTTCCATCCCCAACTCAAAGGAAATTCATTAATCTACGTTGGGGAAAAAAACATCTTTCACTTGCACAGTACTTCTTTAATTGTTTAGCAACACGAATGGGGTTAATTTAAATTGATCTTGTGTCAATTGTCGTGTCTTTTATTATGTCAAATTTCATTTGGATAAGTTTCCCCCTCAAGAATCTAATACTAATTCATTTTTTTTATTTTTCTCCCCTTCAATTGCCAAACAGTGTAAACAGTGTGGAAAAACATTTAAGAGATCCAGCACACTATCGACACATCTGTTGATCCACAGTGATACCAGACCATATCCCTGCCAATACTGCGGCAAGAGATTCCACCAGAAGTCAGACATGAAGAAACATACGTATATTCACACAGGTGAGATTTCAATCATAGATTTTACCCCCTGTTTTTATATCGGTTTTCCCCATTAAACTAATTAATTGCTACTTCACGATAAACACCTCCCCAGTTAGAATGATTTAAAATGGAATGTTATTACTTAGAATTACCATGGACATTTTATATAGATTGAAAATGAAGTAGAAAAAAAGAATAGTTGGATAAATTGATCAACATAAAAAAAATTAAATGTTGATTCTTTGCCGATTTTGTCACTCAGTGGTGATTGTAATTACCAACACAAGCGAGAATAAAACCATTAGTCATCAATTAAATAAATTAAATCAAGATATTGTTCTGCTTATTCCACATCACATAATGCATTTAAGGGTCTAATAATATACCTAATTTCATTTAGCAAATAGTACTCTCACCTTCAATCAATAGATTTATTGTCCACCCTCGGCCGATATTATGCCATAACCCCTTCTGAGATTAATAATTAAGTGAATGAAAACGTTAAGAGGCTATGAATTGATATTTTTTTCCTCAAATAGATTTTAATGTTCGAATTTGATTCAATTACGTCTCGTGTTTGATTAATTGATTGACCATGAGTGAGGGCAGGGTAGTAGGATATTAGATTTTGGGTTAATTTTCCGGTTAGGGCAAATTATGCTTATGACATTTTTCGACAATTTTGCTTATGACATATTCTTTTGTAATGTTTTGATTATACATTTTAAATTCGCAACCACAAGAGTTCAAGATAATTTTTTGCTGTACTGCTTTAAAACCGATTTAAACCGGTTTTAAAATGCTTACAAACCACTACGATGTAGCAATTTAAACAATTTTTTAATACAAATTGAATTAATGAATCATTACGAATCCATTACCATGTTGGGAACGGTTCAAAGCTATACAAATAGCGAGAGTATGACTAAATATTTGAGGGCCTTTTAAGAATAAAAGTGTTAGGTTCAAAACTTGAAAGAATTCTACGGAGTTTAAGTACAGCATTTTTTATTGAAGTAAATGAAGCGGCTCCAAAAATCAAAATAAAAGTTTCCTCATTTTATGTGTTTAAAGAAAATTTTATGAGCATGATTTTATTGGCAAAAATGGAATACTTTGCCGATCACAAACGTTTTTACGTAAAGTACTTAAAAAAATTAATTAAATATTCAGTGTAACTAATTAAGGATTTGATATTTTAAGTTAAGGACCAATGACTTCTCATTTATTCTTTAAAATTAATTAACTTATTGTGATAGGCTTCGAAGTCAAGATTTGTCACACTTGGCACTTTAAAATTAAAGATTTTGTAGAAAGTAGGGGATGATGGGGTTACATCGAGCTGGGAATACATTGAAAACGCTGTTTTTCGTATATTTCTAAAGGAAACTGGGCTTTACCGTAATGTAATTTAAAGGGACAAAACAAAAGTTGATATAAATTAAACTATCGATAGATCCAGATTCCTTAAGAAATTTGCAAAGAAATGCGTTTTTCATGTAACCTCAGCTAAATGACGGCCCACCTCCCCCTACGTTTTTTTTTCTTAATATAAAAATAATCTCCAAAATTATGCGCTTTTCATAAAGGAAGAGGTTTAGTTTGAAATCAAATGTTTTAAGGGAAGAGCACCCCGGATCGGAATGTTAAGGGACATATGCTCCATATTTTCTTCAAAATTATAATCCTCAAAACATTATTTGGTTTTTTTATGTATGCTAATTGATACATTAGTGATCCCTTTAACTACTCTAAAAAAATGTCTTGTTAAACGAACAAATAGATTTTGTTGAAATTTTTGTCAAAAAGATATTATTTACCAATTTGGCAAAACTTTTTCATGCATATTGTATGGAAAAACACCCTTTTGACAAACTTTTAACAAGATTCAGTTGGCCGCCGATTTGACAAAATTTTTCATATTCTGTATGGAAGAACATCCTTTTTACAAACTTTTCTTGTTAATTTGACAAAACATTTCTTTCAGAGTATATCTGTGCTTTTGAATTTTTAATTTTTACAATAAATTAATAAAATATATACATAGTAATTGCAATCTTGTACTCTGTACCTCGGATCGTCAGGAATTTAATCAGGTGTCCCAGGGAAAATTGGTTTTATAAATTAAATCTGAGTTAATGCACTGTATTCTTGTGAGAGTTAAATGGTAAAAAGTAGCTAATAATTTTTTTTAAAAAATCATTTAATTTGGAGCAACAATGTGGTATTAACTTGACGATCCGAGGAACACTGCCGATCACTGGTGCTCTTCCCTTATTTCATTCACGCCAAACACGAAGTAGAAATTCTAAAAAGTGGAATATCGTTTTTTGATTTGTCTTAAGAAATAGATTCTGTAGAGAAGATCCTTGAAGATTAGTTTAGTGGTTTGCAATGGTTAAAGATCTTCAAATTAGTCAAATTATCTTATAAATTAAAACATTTTTAGCCCTTAACAAAAAAAAAATGTTGAAATCAAATTTAGGAGTTTCCCAGCGAGCACCAAATATTAACCGATTTCAATTCGTCTGCAGAAATATGTATTTTTAGCCGAATTCTGCTAACCTTAAAGCGTCATTTGCAAGGCTGTGTCATTTCCATTTAGGGGAAGGCTTTGATGTTTCGCACATAAAAATGATGTTCAAGTTAAGCGATTTTTCTTGACTACCATCGCTTATTCATCGCTTATTTGCAAGGCTTATAATCCTCAGAAAATACCAGTAAATCCTCAGATTTTTCTCAAGAGAAAAATGAAAATTCAATGGCGTTTTGTGCGAAATATCAATCGAGTTTCCATCTTCGAATACGATTCACGTCATCTTTGAGCAACCCGTTTTCACCTTAAATTTTGCACCGGACACTAAAACTTACACATAGGGTAAAGGCTCATAATTTTGGACAGTCTGCTTATAAGCATCGATGTTTCAAGTCAAATATTGGAATAAAAATCCATAATTTTAATCAATTTATTTATAGTGTCCATTTTTATCCTCAAAGTGTCCAAATTTAGAAACTGTCCAAAATTATGAGCTCTTACCCTAATTGTTTAAAGGAAACTCTAATCTACTTGATCAAAAATCGAATCACATCTAATGTGAAATTTAATGGAAAATGTCCGAAGAAATTATGTTTTCTATGTGCGATCGATAAATGTGAGTCAAGTTTGTGAATTTTCTTCCACCCACAAAAACGGTCTGCTTCAGCATGAATCTTTTTTACACACATATAAACCTTAATAACCTCTCTACGTTCTGTAATAGTAGTTTTTCAGAAAAGTGTTATTAATTGTGCACAATCGTACGAAGTAATACACATCCCAAGGGGCATTTGATATCCAAATAATGTATGTCTCAAATGTAACCAACATATTTTCAACGTAATCGAGCTATTTCTTAGAAATATAATGTATGAACGCAATGGATGTAAATTATACGAAAATTATGTGCGTTGAATGCCAGTATATTAACTTGACTAAAAATTGTAAAGAAAATATCAGTTATTTTCTATTAATACATATAATGCATTTTGTTTGATAAATTCCAGTTAAAATATTGTTATTTTCCCTAAAAAATAACGACCAAACATTTTTGATCTATAAACAAGTCACAATATGATATATTTTTGAGTGAAAATGTATAAAACTATGTCAAATATTTCTAAAGTATATTTATCTTACATATTCATGCCATTATGTTCACATAATGTCGTGAAATTGTATGAACATCATGTTCTGATATATTTTAGTTACATTTGTTCCATAAAAGAGACAAGTTATATACAACTTGTCTTCTTTTTGTATGACGCTGCCAGATTGTCAAATTCTACTTTGTTTACTTAGCAGAAGTTCATCTGCGAGTGAAAATTTGTGAAAAAAGTGATGTCTCACATTAATTAGAGTTCCAAAATGCACCAGCATGTGCAGAAAAATTGAGTATACAGATAAAAGGCATTAAATTTTACAAAGTAAGTGCAAATAATGAAAAAGTAGTGAATTAACACTTCGTTTGTGAGAGCTAATATTTTCTTCCTTTAATTGCAGTGTACCGCAAGTACAAGCGTTAGGACAGCTTCCAGATCATTTGTTATGAAATAAAATTGCAGAATGAGTGTCCAGAATGCAGAAAAAGTTTATCAAAAGCATAATCTTTCAGTGTTTTGACATGCTTGCTGTGTAGTGATATTATTGACGTAAGAAGTCTACAAAATGTAAATATAATATACGACATCTTATAAATATAATTACTAAAATATATAAATGTGTTTTATTTTCTGCTTTTCTTACTTATTCGGGTTACAATATCTTGATTTTATTTTATCAGAACAAAAAGAAGATTATGGCGTGGAAAAATACAGAAAATTGGCGACGCCAAACTCAAATTAATGGATAAATGATGCACAAAACATTGCAGTGCAATGATATTTGTCCAAATTATTGTTTAAAGGACTGTATTCTATCAATACACGCAGTAAAAATTTAAGAACCATAAGTTTTTTAAATGATGTAATGTAAAAAGCAATAAATTTATTCAATTTTGTTTTATTTAATTTCTCAGCTTTCCCTTAAGAATTTCAAGTCGGGAATGAAATTTTGTTCACTAATATTTTATCCTCTAACGGAAAACAATTATTGCATTAAACTTTCATACACGATGAAAGTGCACGAGGCACAAAAAATGTGACTGAATCGTTAAGAATAAATATTTATTCATTTGAGGAAAATATTCGAGCAAGACTTAAAAAAAAATGGACAAGAAATGACAGTTCTTCAGTCAATAGTTATAATATTGGTATGATAGAGTGATTATATTTTATTTAGTTATAAACAATACATTTTACCGTACACGATGACTTGATTAACTCTAAAATAAAAAATTGTTATATTTCGGCTATAAAAATTCCCTATTCACCCGAATATGGGCCTGTTTTATGCGGTTATATAGAAGAAATTTGTAAAGTCTTCGCCATCATTTTCGTATAGATATCAGACATCTCTACTCATTTATGGCGATAAATGCTCCTTGGGATCAAAATTGCAGTTTTGGGTCCGTTTTTAATTTTTGCTTCCTGAAACTAGGAAAAAAGGATTAGACTCCCAATTTTTTCAGGAAAGGTCTTATTTAAGATTAGCTTTTAAAATATATAGCCATAGGTGAGATTAATAAAGGAATACGGAAGAAATACGAATACGAAGTATTTGAAGGTAGCGTATGTGCGAACTATCAAAGCCTTCCCCTACTTGGTTAGAATTTGGTCGAGAACTGCTGACCGGTGAGATGATCACCTCAGCAAAAATATGCTGAAAAAACTGCTGTTTTCAGCTAAAGGCGTCTACACATTGGGAGCAATTTTCCTCAAAAATTGCGTTTTTGACAGAAATTTGACGTTTCCCCGCTGCAGGGAATTTCCTTCAAAAAAGCAATTTTTGACAAAAATTGCTCCCAATGTGTAGAGGCCATAAGTGTGCTCACTGGGTTTTACCGGATCATAACAGTTTTTTTCCATTTGCTTATAAAAGTTCCAATGCAGAAATATTTTAATATCCGGCGAATCTTAAAATTTATCTAAAAAATAGTCCTTGTATATTCTATACTATTCATTTTAAGTTAATGTTTTAAAACTGATCAATATTTTAAAACTAAATCGAATATTTATGTTTTCTTTTCTTTTTTATTTCGTCAAATAAATAGGTGAGAAACCTCATAAGTGCGTCGTGTGTTCCAAAGCATTTTCCCAAAGTAGCAACTTAATAACTCACATGAGGAAACATTCGGGCTATAAGCCCTTCTCTTGTGGACTGTGTGAGAAATCCTTCCAACGGAAAGTGGACCTCAGACGACACCGTGAAAGTCAACATACGGACGATTCACAGGCTCATTCGGTACTAGGTACCATGACCCCCTCAATTAACACAACACCAACAGGGGTTGAAGTGAAAATTGAGGTGACTAGCAGTTGCTGAGTGTTCATCCTGACTTTCATTATAAAAAAAAACAAGTAATAATTTTATTTCTTTATTTAGTCCTATTTTTTTATATTATATTTTAATTTATCCTACAAAGTCCCATTTTTTTAGTCTTCAAAGAAAACCAAAGCACATTATTTTGAATGTGAAGCTAAATGCTTAAAAAAAGACAAAACAGTTGATCCTTACAAATTCTCTCCAACTTAGAAGTAACAGATCCGTTAGATTAGTAAATTAAGAACCCATTTGAGCGAACCAAAAATTAAAAGATAAACATTCAGACAAAAAGAGATAGTGAAGACTTTTTCTTTGATTAGTAACATCTAGTCGAATCAAAGGTGGTACGTTAGAAAGAAAGTTAAACAAATAGGAAGGGTAAAGAAATACAAATGTAAATGTAGGGGAGAGTGGGGTAGTTTATACAGTTCAACATTTTTTTTTCATGTTCATTTTTTTATAAAAAAAAGCTGCATTCAAGATAATTATGTCTTGTTTGTTTTTCTTGGGTATAAGCTATCTTTTGTGGATATTTTGTCGGTTGGATCAGAAATAATAAGCTGCTGATTCAACCGACGATATTCTAATCATTCTATACTTTCTAAAGTCATGGGTGAAACTGCCCCAGCCTCCCGTAATATAGTAAACGAGAGATTGTCTATAAACCACTAAAAGACACCTATGGCAGCATAATATTTAGAAGTAAAAAAGGAACACCAAAATATGTCTAGCGATTTTTAGCCTTTTTATTTCTATTCAAATTGATACCCAAGTAACTGTGACTTCCTGTAAAATATCTTTTGATATTTTCAGCGTTTAAAGTAACTTTTAAAATTACATTTGCTCCTATTTTAAGTTACTTTGAATAGTTTAAATAAGAAAAAAAATATTCTTCCGCCAATGGGTAAATATTCCGTAAAAATGTAGTAAAAGTGACTTGACTTTTTTTTATTTGGCTGCCATAGTAAATATATGTTTTTTGTCTTATTAAATTAATCTGTTTCCATAAAGAGCCTAAAGTATTGTTACCGCATGAAAAATCTCAGCTATAAAAAAAAACATGGATTAATTTATTTCAAATGTATTAATTTATCTTACTGAATGACGGCAAAATGTCCATTTGCCTCCACTCTGCATGAAAAGCAAAACAATTGATAAATTGTGTATGTACAGAAGAAATCAAAGTGTATAAAAGTGTATGTAAATTGAAAAATTTTCTGTAGTCGTTGAGGAAGACAGAGAAAAACACAAAGGACAGGCACATATAAAGTAAAACACAAGACAGCTAACATTACCAAAGATGTGTAATTGAAGAAATGTGTAAATCGACGTGGAAAAAAAGAGTGAAAGAACGAAAGAATAGACAACAAAAATTATTGGCCATAAATTCACTAATTGCCATATCTTTTTTTTGAATTGATTTTAAATTTGTTTGCCATATGTTAAAGATTTCATTTTTTTACTTTGCTTTTTTTGTCAAATAAGCATCTCTTTTGTCTCTTTTAGGGTATAAACAAGTTATTTATAAGTGTATAAAAATTAAGTAAGTGATTTTTTTCTAGTTAAATAGTAATAAAAAAAATGTTTGAAATGAAAATTAATGAAATTCCTCAGGTTTATTGCTTCCTTCTGTTTGTTGGTAAAAATTTTGCGAAGAAATCAGCAGCGCCTCTTTGGGGAGCTATAAAGTTTGTCCAACCGATGAAGAGAGTTTTCGTCTTTCGCTTTGAATGTGGTTTCTGTGGTCCACCTGTCGTTCAGCACATCCATACATACAGAGCAGTGGACGACTCGTCAGTCGCCACGGAGAGTATCTTTCTTTTTAATAATAATATCGCTGCCTGACCCATTTTTCAACAATCACCACGATCGACTTAATTGTAGGGCTCTCGTTTATTCAGTGAAACTTCATTATTCTTCCCCTCTTTCGCATCAAACCGTCGCGTTCTTTTAGCGATAACTCGCACGCGCTTGAATTCATCAATTCCTGAGGAGAGGCTGAACCCAGCCACCAGTTTCACGGACAAGATTTCGAGAATCGACAAAACCACTTTTTCTTCCGCACATCCCAGGAAGAAACTTCCATATCACGGTTCTGCTGCATGACAATGATCGACGATTATATTCCAATCTGCTTCCTCCATGTACCACCGAGAGAGTAGAAGGCGATTGCACAAGATTCCAGAAAGGAGCTCTTTTCCATAATGTGATTAAGGTAAGGTTTAATATACTTCTATTACCCTAGATGCGGGTGACTTTTCCATCCCGTTGTTCGTAAGATTTTCTTTAATTCTAGAATTTAACCGTGGTGTCACATATAAGATTAAAGAGTAAGAAAAGATGGAAAGAGAGGTGTATAGTATGCAAAATTTCAAATGGAAAATCACGTGTGTAAGAAAGAGTACACTCTAGTGGAGTAAGACGACGAGTAAGATATTACTGTTCGTATTAATTGTTTCCTGAATCGTATTACAAGCAATTCGAGCAATTTTCCATGCGTGCCAACTGTGATTCGGTCAGTTTTCGAGCGATTGTATTGCTGCCAACCTTGTACGCAGAGGGGAAATGCGAAAGAGAGGCAAGATAAAACAATTGCTATCTTTTTTATCATTCTCGCAGTTCAGAAAGTATAAATCTTAATATTAATCTCATATGTGACATGGTCATAAGGATGGTTTTTACCAATCCTGTACCATATCCAATCGATGAAGACCATCTTTAGGTGCTAGAATTAAAGGAAAGCTTGCGAACAACATAGTAGCAAAGTCACCTCCGTAGGGTTAAGTCACCTCCATCTGTGATAACCAATTTGAATTTGTATTTCTATCTGGCAGACCAAAATGACATCAAAACCAAGTCTTTAATTTTTAAAATGCAAGAAAGTATCGGACATGGTATGTTGTACGTGCTAAAACAGGATATTGCACGAGTTAACGGATTCAGTCTGGAATTAAATGTCTATTTCGTAAGCTTAAATTGCGGCTAAGTACTACTTGCTCCAGTTCGATCTTATAACAATGCTTAGGACTGTTATTGGTAGATAACCAAAGATAACAGACATTCTCTCCACTAAAGAGATTAGACAACTACCCTAATACTCATAGTGTCTGATAGTTCAAGAACAAATCAGTAGAGGAATTCTATAACTGTGTGACAATGTCATATGACAAATTTGCAATATTTTGTATGGTAAATTCGTGAAATTATTTAAAAATGTGACATATCAATTACTGAGAGCTTCACAGAGTTGTATTAAATATGTAATGGCTATTCGATATTCACTGGCCTTTAATGTTGTTGCTTGGGAATTTACACATTGATATTTTTCATATAACATTGTCATTTTGTTATAAAATTGTCCTATGAGGACTTTGTCGAGCAAGTGTGCAGGTCTTGTGCCTTCGTAAATGAATCTTTCTGGAGATTATCTCCACAAATTTGATGTGTTGGATACACCTACGGGACCTACGGTATATACCCAGAAACTTAACGTAATTAGTATCAAAATAATGATTAGACTACATTTCCATCGGTTTTCCACTAAGTCATCTCTCGGCTTAAGCTGAAAGTCTGTCTAGGGCACTGTAGTTGTATGATCTTCAGATCCTAGGCTTAGATTTGTTCATAAGAATAAATGGTGCTATACCAATTCCAATGAAAAATGAATATGTTTTTTTATAGCACTCTACTATTCTGAAGTGCTCCTACATAATCGACTTTTCTTTGTGTTTGTTCCTGTCATGACTGTTTAATGATTTTAGAACACTGCGAGGACTGAGGAATACAGTCGAGAGCGAACCAACACATACGGACGACTGAAGCTTCGCACAATTAATTTTTTTATGTGTTTTAAATTAATTAGGCTCCTTGTAAAATTACATTTTAATAACTGATCCAATGCCTCAAATTTCCAGTAAATGGCTGTGTTTAAAACCACTTAAGAACACAGGAAAAAAATTGAGTTGTCCCAAGCTTGAGCCGTCCGAAGGTAGCGTGTTTTCCCCTAAGTAGTACAATAGAACAGATAAAGGCTTCTGTAACCCATATTAAAGGAGACCGCAGCAGGAATAGTCAGCGAATGATATTTTTCTTTGCCTATAATTTGTGAAAAAATATTTTTGAATAGGATTGATAAACATTTGGATAAACATTTCAATGCATAGGGAAAGAGTTATACTATGAATGAGTGAGTATGAGTAGTCTACTCAAATATATTCAGTTTCTTCCGGTGTTCGCCAGAGGATTGTCTTCTTCTCAAAACCAAAATTACTCAATTTTCTCCAAAGCTTTCGACCCTCGGTATGGGTCTTCCTTAGTGTGGGAAATCGTCTTTCGTCCTCTTAACACTACACATAGTCACTAAAAACTTACTTTCTTCTTGAAACTGAAAATAATACACAACTATGTCAGATACAATATTCGAAGTTTACTCAATATTCTTTCTAAGTAAAATTATAATACATAATTTTCTAATTCCTGTTTAAGCCTTCCTTGGTCTACCCTATTAGGTTCGACTAATATTAAAATTTAAATATATTGTATTTTTTTAAACTTATTTTTTTAAATCGCTGGTCACGATTTTAGAATGTATTGGAAAATGTAATATTTTTACTAACATTTTTTTATTTTATCATAATTAATTTTTGTTCCGATTTTTTTGTTACTGGCTAATTAAATAAGTTCTGACTGGTTTGTTATCGAGGCGATACTTGGGTGCTTTAGTACATCTCTTAAATCGCAACTTAAGAAAAAGAACGGCTTTTTGTGTCCAAAACAGAAACAAAATGCTTTTCCAGTTTTATTTCTAAAGCTGTGAATCTCTGATGCTTGATGTTTGGTTAAAGAAGAGTAATGACTGGGGATGCGGACGATCATTCAGCAGTCTTCATTGACATTGTCTTCTCATCATCACTCTTTTCTTCATGCCCGAGCAGCAACTACTCTGAGCACTCTGAGTCTTTGGCATTGGAGAAATTGAACAAAAAGGGAATTTCACTCAAGAGACAAATTGCATAATAACGACAAAGAGATGCTTTTTTACCGAGCTTTCAGATTGCATTTTATAGCGTTCTTCGCTTAAACCGGGCAAAGGATGGTGGAATGTTGCGAGAGTGAGAGAGAGAGAGAGAGAAATAAGAACAGCTGGCTCCTGGGATAACATCAAGGAGAGAGACTCCTCTGGGGGGGCACCATCACGAGCCAACGAAAGTGTGTCAATTGCACCCTGAAGCCATTATGTTTTGGGGCTCGTGACCGAAAAGCATCCATACATCATACAATTAAGTGCAATTAAAAGGAGTAATGTGACTGCGACTGGCACAAACCGTGTGCACATCGTAAAAATTAATTGCAAGACTTCTTCTTTTTTCCCGTCTTCAATTTTTATTTCACCCCAGCTTTATCGTAAAAAAAAGCAACTTGAAGATCCACCTCATGTGTCTGTCAGTCTTAAAATTTATATGACCAAATCATTTACATGTTGACCATAAGACTGATTTCTTTTCAGTCTGCGTCATTGAGCTTCTTTGGTTTCCCAACACGACTTATTATTCCTAAACACAAAACCTAACTGTCAATATAAAGTTCCATTCTTGCAGAGATTTTCCAATCACGAAACTGATATTAATAAAACTCTTCTTTTATAGTATATTGGAAAATTAAATAGAGATAGGAAGAAACATTCTTTGTTGAGCTAATCAGTTCTATGATAAAAGTTTCAAATCATTCACTGCTTCAAATATTAAATTGTCGCTACCCGTCTGACACAGGGTAAGGGGGACCCAGCGTTGAGCCATTAATTAATACCCAGCTTTAGGCACTATTTTAGCCCTCATCGGCAAGATCCGAGTAGTAGGCACAAATTAAGGACTAAATCTTGCCACGGCCATCAATGGCGGTGGAATGAAACTGTGAATTGCACATCCTGATTTCACCTTCGAATTTTATATAAATGATAGAAGCTACAAAGGTAGGGATATGTTTTAATTAACCAGTATGAACGATTTAACACTTTAGAAAAGCAAAAACTATTCTGAAAAAAATTGCCTCCCAAAAAATACCTCCGAAAGGAAATAAAAACACGTATTTCAAGGTTGGAAATTTGTTTATAGCTACCACGACACTTTTCTCTACACGAAACGCACTCCCGCACATTTATTATTATTAAAAAAAAAAAACTAAAAACACTGAGAATCTTTGTGAGAATTTTAAAAACAAATCGAATGTTTTGGAAAATATTCCATCTTGTCACTGACAGCCGAGCAACACGGCCGGCAATATCATTTTCGTAGTTCCGCTGCTCACCACCATGAACGCAAAACAGTGTCCTTCACGTATATTTGGTAAGGGGTATTTTGTATGGGAGCTTCTTAAAAGTAAGGTATGCAAGATAGGGGTTAATTGAGGCTATAATCCACGCATACCTGGTCAGACGGGAAACGTCAAAAAAAAGTTTGTTTTTGTAGCGTTTTGACCATTGACGTACATGTTTTATTTGACGTTAATTCGGTTTCAACGGTTCTTGGACGCCTCTGTTTCAAAGGATCAAAGGGATCAAATATGATCCATTTTTGTTAAAAAGGGTCAATTTGACCCTTTTTAACTACTAGCTCCCCGTCTGACACAGGGTAAGGGGGATCCAGCCTTGAGCCATTAATTAATACCCAGCTTTAGGCACTATTTTAGTCCTCATAGGCAAGATCCGAGTGGTAGGCACAAATTAAGGACTGAATCTTGCCACGTATATCAATGGCGGTGGAATGAAACTGTCAATTTCACATCCTGATTTCACCTTCAAATTTTATATAAATTATAGAAGCTACAAAGATAGGGATATGTTTTATTTAATCAGGATGAACGATCTAACACTTTAGAAAAGCAAAAACTATTCTGAAAAACATTGTCTCCTAAAAAATACCCCCGAAAGGAAATAAAAACACGTATTTCAAGGTTGGAAGTTTGTTTATAGTTACCACGACACTTTTCTCTAGACGAAACGCACCCACGCACATTTATTATTATTAAAAAAAACCACTAAAATCACTGAGAATCTTTGCGAAAACTTTAAAAACAAATAAAATAATTGGAAAATATTCCATCTTGTCACTGACAGCCGAGCAACACGGCCGGCAACATAATTTTCGTAGTTCCGCTGCTCACCACCATGAACGCAAAACAGTGTCCTTCACAAATATTTAGTAAGGGGTATTTTGTATGGGAGCTTCTTAAAAGTAAGGTATGAAAATAGGGGTTAATTGAGGCTATAATCCACGCTTACTTGGTCAGACGGGTCATTACCTCTTTGAATCGATTCAGAGCTTTTAACAAAATCTAATCATTAAATAAATTAAATTTAGCTTTTCCACGGTTCTGCTCTGGAGGTTGTTCATCAACGCTAAGACGGCGGTGGACGCTGAAAACTACACGGGATCTCAGTTAAACGAAAAACTGTACTTCGAAAGCATTGTTGATGAATAAATTTATCTATCTATCTTTTACCGAAATCAGTAATGATAGTTATATGCCTTCTATAGAAGTTATGTCTTTGATATTAAATAACATTAAAAATAATAAATAATCACATTCTTATTAAGATAGGGTACCTATTAAGCATGACTTTTTCTTTTACTTTTCAATGGAACTGACCCTTACTATATGTAATTTAGATTCACAATTGGTTAAGTCCAGTTCCATTTAAAAATAGGAGAAAAAGCCCTACTTCAAAGGTACTTCACTTCTCCCTACTATTTAAAAAGAAAACAGATTAGTAGGGGAAGATTTTCAGGCTTCGCACACGCTCTGGATCCGAATATACTTCATTTTTTTCATACTTGTTTTATAAATCTAATTTATTAAAGACAATATATTTTAATAGCTAGGTAATCTTAAGGGGTTACATGAGTCTCTCAGGTCAAAAAAATCATTTTTTTTTTATTTATTTTTTATTTTATAGTATAACATTTGAAAAATATTTTCTGAAAATTTCAAGTCAGCCAGAGTAAAACTCTCGAAGGTAGAGCAGTTTTAGTTATGTATTCCGCTCGCGCGGGCATATTATAATGCGGTAGTCAAGATTACTCAGAGTCTACTGAACCGATCTAAAATTTTGCATACCTGTTTTGAGAAGTATTATCTAGTGTTTGAACGAAGGATTTGCACTTCCTTTAATCAGAACCATTTTTACAATACAAAACGTGTTGAAAAATAGGGTAAAATTGATACTTTTTTACAAAAACTTTTGTCAAAAATCCAAATTTTGTTTTTTTTTTTTCAAAAATCCTTCGTTCATCCACGGGTCCAACTAATCCTCTAACAGAGTATATTTGGTTTTTTGATTTCAGATGAACCTACTGGGAGAAATCCTGCCTACCGCAAGGTCTGTTTTTTTGAGGAATGGTTCCGAAAATCAGCTACCAACGGTCGAATTTTCAAAATTTTCCAATTTTTTTTTTAAATTTTGTTCTAAAGTTACTCTTTCATATCCCAAAAGTTGGAATTTCTAAAATATTTTCTACGCAATAAAGTATTATTAGAAAAAAGCCTATTTTTTGACCTTGGAGACCCATGTAACCCCTTAAGGCACACATTTCCTAAAAAAATAGGTCATATTCATTAAGGGAATATGGGAAAAACATGAAGTGTTTGAAGCCAGAGTGCGTGCGAAGCCAGGAAACCTTTAACTATATTTTTATATATAAAAAAATGTGTTTCCAATGATTAAATAAAGGGCACGAGAGAGGGAAAACATCTCTATACATTATCGATTTGTGAAGGGGGTTATTGGAAATTAGAAATTTATATCTCTTACCATTTGGCTTATAATGCAACATTTCAAATGAGCAGTCAAGGCATAAAGCCCTCAAGGATTTTTCTGACAAATCAGGAGGGAAAAGATTTTTCGACAGAATTAAATAAAATCTGTTCTAAAAAGATTCCCTCATTGGCTTTCAGTAAAGAATTCCCATGAATTTCAATTTCATTTTCACCCGCTTTGCATTCGACAATTAAAATAGACAAAATTACCATTTAGACGTTGAACTCTTGGCGGAGTGTTTATGATGGTTCAGGTGGTATGTAGAATATATTTTACTAAATCGTGGGACACTTAACGATTCTTTTTTTCACAAACACAAATCACACCTGACCTTTAACGGATGGTTTGGTTCATTTAATATTAATTACCATAGCACTCTTCACCACCATTTGGAATCAATATGAGAGACAATGTGCTTTGCGGTGTAAACAGAATGGGAAGGGATTGATGAGTCCCCGGGATGGAAAAAAGGCATACCAAGCCCAAAAAACCACATATACGGGTTCGCGGAACTGCTGGACGCATTGTCTCCGGCTCTTGTGCTTCTCATGTGCTCAAATGATGGTATCATAGGGGTGAGGATCTTTTTTTTTTATTTCTCTTCTCTCCATCGTTAATATGCAATTGACAATTGCTGTACCCGCTGAAACCGCGTCCATTGCGGAGGAAGGGAAAAATGTCTTGATTAGATTGGTAATATGGCATGCAGATGGATTTTACCGATAGTTTATTGCACTCTCATCTCTCAATTCCTTTTCTCTGGTCTCCCTGTCCATCGATGGTGGCACATTGAACTGACTGGTGGTTTGGCAATGCCACAGAATTTTTGCATCATTCATCTTCAACGGACATTGGCAAGTTAAGAAATGCTGCTCAAATGCCCCTAAGGAACCAAATTCTTTCGTCGCTGCTGTTTCTCCGCAATCTCAGCTGTTGTGGTTCAAGATAAAACTCGACCTCGAGCGATCTGGACTAAACTTCGTAAAAAACACTCTTCTTGATAACAAATCATGATTATAAGCTAAAATCAATTTTCCACTCATCCAGCGTTTCATAATCACTTCTAGAGAGCAAACGGTAATAGATGTCAACTTGTGGTTTTTGGCAATTAGTTAAATATCAAGTCGTTGCCACAGGATAGCGATGTCAGATCTTATCCTTACCATTGGTCGAAATTTTTGAATACCCAAAAATATTATTTTATAAATATTACAATCTCGCCTTATTTGGTATCCAATAAGAAAGTTTAAATTTGTAATACTCCGTATAGATACAATATACAGGGCGAGTCAATTGAACTGCACCTTTCCAAAACCCTGTAGTTTTTTTTAAATTTCAAATGAATTTTATTGGTTTAAAAGAGTAAAAGGTCGAAAATCTTTCAATATTTGATAATCTATTTGAAATTTTTGACGTAACGTCCTTTAGCATGGACAATAGCTCTGAGTCGGTTGACGAATGCCTTGCACGCTGCCCGAACGTGAGCTTCCGGAATATGGGCCCATTCACAACAAAGGGCTATCTTCACTTCAGTGATTCCACACTCTGGTAGCTCTGGTATTTATTTTAGTTCAAACATTGGCCTGCAAAAAGCTCCATATGCAGAAGTCCAGCGGATTTGCCATTGCTGACCGTGGGAGCCATTGTGCGCTTGAAATGAACACTGGAAGACTGGAACATTTTTTTAAAGCCAATCGCTAAGCGATCCAGTTGATATCCACACGGTTTGTGTTTTGGATTTTAAGATTCCAAGACATTTGACATCTTGATTTTGATTTTTTGATTTCAGAATACCAAAATCTTCAAATTTTCTTGATCTTGATCTTGATCTTTGTCTCAGAATTGAGGTCGATATTCGGTAATTGGCCTCTAACGGCCAAGCGAAGCAATTCCTTTGCTCTATCGAGCCTAACATTTTTGAGCCTCGGTGAAATCTTGCGCTTTGTGGAAAGCTTCATATTGTTTCGGACTTGGCCAGGGAATGAATATAGCGGGAACGATTTAAAAGATGAGGGTTTCTCTAGAACTCTTTATTCACTTCCTCTTGTCCACTGTTTTAGTCACTTTCTTCCTATAGGAGCCTCTCAGTCCTAGGAGAGATCGATGGCGACTTCTCAGCAGCACGTCTTGGGGTTGAGGGTGACTTCGCTTTCACCACGCTTCCTAGGCGCGAAGGGTATCCCACGCGAATCGGGCGGAAATGGGTGGATGAACACGAACAGTCTCCCTCTTGAATTTGTACCCTCAAGGCTGGGTTTCCTTGTAGCGTAATCACACTCTGATGTTTCAAATTCATTAGGTTTAAAAAAGTATTCACAAAGAAATTTTGTAAATGCTTTCGCCTATTTATAAATGACAAACTGAACTGTCATTTTGCAAAATATGGCGGCCCTATGAATACTTGATTAAAAGTTAAAGCGACCACCTGAAGTTAGTTGCAGTTCAATTGACTTACCCTAGTAGAGACCTTAAAGATATCGAAAAAATAAAGAACCCTTCTAAACCTTGAATCCGAGATATTGAGCACTGAAAACTGGATCCTTAAATGAATAAACCTTCGGTAGTAATTACTAAGGGTGGAATGATACCTTTTCAATAATATCGAATCGATAGTCTCGATAAATTTATAACTGTTAGTTTAAGCGAATGTCGACTTTTTATGGATTCTTGAAGATTTTATTGTGACATTTTTAAAAGAACAGAACTGTTGACAAATATCTATTAGTTATCATCATTTTTGTTTAAATCGACAGTTGAGATAAGAAGTTATCATGTCACCACAAGATTTTATTACTGCCATCGCAAATGAAGAGAATATTCCTTTAATGAATCTGACTTAATTTTTCAGTACCTATGACTGAAGATTAGCTATTAATATTGCCATGGGTCAGATTCATTTAAAGCAGGGGCGTGCAAGAACCGTTGAAACCGAATAAACGTCAATTGAAAACCGTACGTGGTCAAAACGCTATCAGAAACAAACTTATTTTGACGTTTATTCGGTTTCAATGGTTCTTGCACACCTCTGATTTAAAGAAATATAGCAAAAAAAATTCAAGTGTTCGAAGCCAGAGTATGTGTGAAGCCTAAAAACCTTCCCCTACTTTGGCATATTGGGTGTAAATGGTGTAAAGAATCTCAGCTATCATAAGTTTGCTTGGGCTTGACAGTATTTTTTTTCTTGGTCAATGGACCGGTGAATCTGCAGTAGCGTGCAAAGAGTGGAAAAATCTCGGTGATCCACGCAAGAGTGATCATCAATTCGATATGGCAATTTTTGGGGCAGAGATTGACGCCGCTGGAGCAGGACAATGGAGGTTAATGTGTGCGTCTGTGGAAGAAGTGGAGAGAGAAAGAATTGGAAGAGATTCTTCGAGATCCATTCTTTGAGATGGTCGAAAGTGTGCAGCTTTCTGACAGGTGCAAACATACAATCCAGAAAATCGGCTGCTGGCCAGCGTGCACATGACACGAGCCACTAACCAATGCGAGATCACCATCCGCACTCCATAAGTGAACAATAAAAAAAGAAGTTATTAAAGAAATGCTGATGCAGTGGGGTCAGGTGGAAGTTTGAGACAAAGTTGCAAGGCGAAACAGCACGAAATGTTCTCATTCTAAAGTAAAAATAATTTTGAAGATTAATTATTCCACGGAGCATCAATTTCAATAATCTTCCACTTGTGAGAGATCCTGGTACAAATTTATCAATTCACTACGAATTCAATTTTAAGACTCAACAAACATTTTCACTTCAAGTTTCTTGAGCATCTGCAGAATACGAGCGGCATCATTTTCGTCCAAAATATAATTTTTGTGTTGGGTAGGTAAAAAAAAAGTGGTTGAAGATCACGTTTTTGGGAAAGCTTCATCATGATAATTTCTCTCACTGACAGATTTATGTATGATAATGTTCACGCTGTCCGACGAAGTACTGATGCTTCACAGTACCTTTTGAGAGTAAATATTTAATTTTTATTGCAGTTGCGATGGCAAATTTTTTTGCACCTTACACACGTGCTTCTTCACGTAGAATTCATCAGAAACCATCAAAACAATCAATCAATTCAGACCGATTTCTTGCCATCAATTATCATTCATTAATATCGATTGGCGCGCGACTGTGTTAACTTTAACCATTTTCGCGCCTCTTCCGGATTCTCTCACGTCTTCACTCGCCAATAAAAGTGATTTTGACCGAAACGACTTTTTTAGTAGGGATTTTTTATTATTATTTTTATTTTTTTTACCTCTATTCTCTAACACTAACACGTTGCATGTGGATATAGGCGATGTTTGAAATTCGCACCAAATCGGACAACTATAATTTCACAGATTGCAGATCGACGAGACTGATTAATTCTAATTCTTTACATATACTAAACCTACTAAACCATAAAAATCCTCAGAAAATAATTGAGCAGAGCTCAAATACATAATCTTGTATTTTTCCTTGGAGAGTTCAGTCCATTTACTAATGTTATCTAGAAAAAAGAGGAACTATTATCCATAATTACATAGGAAAACATTAATCCTTTATTGTACCGGTGATGATAAATATTACCTAAAATTTATTTTATATCTTTTTCATACAGTCAAGTGTGCTAATCGGGGCGCTTCGCTATTTGGATCGTTTATGACTAATTCACTTTAAATAATAATTTTTATTTTTATTTCTGTAATATAGTCACTACAGTAACATAATATAACTATTCAAGTTTGAGAAAAAGCAAAAATAAAATTTTTATCCATTAAATAAGTGAGTGTAAACGAGTCATTTCAATCTTGTACCAGCTGGGTTCTTCACTAAAAATTTTCTAGAATTGATATTTTTGCTAATTACAGCTGGTTGATTGACAACATTTATTGTTTTTTCCCTGTGAAAAAGTATTTTAAATCCAAAGTTTTAATTAAAAGTGAATTAGCGAAAAGGCGACCCAGTTAGTGCATGCTGACTTATTTCAGTATTATCTTTATTTTATAAATTTTCTTTAATATTTTTGATAATTTTTTTTTTATATTATGTTTCTGAATGCAACAGTGAATAATTCTATGGATTTAGAAGAAGTAAAAAAGAATTTCATCAGTCCAAAAACGAACATTTAAGTAGCACTTAAACCCCACCTTACTATATATATATCTCCGTTCGTTTTTCCGACAGAGAGAGATCCGTAAGAGATATAGAATTACGGTTTTTGTAAAAGGTTGAATATCCATTGCCGCCTAGAAGTTCGATACATACATTCCTTCAACCTTTTCCTTAATTTTTAAGATTGTATTACCTAAATAACGCAGCCTCTATCTATGGCATGAATCGAACTCTAATTTTGTGCAGTAAAAGCTGTGCCTAGGAGCTTTCAACAAGTAAAACCTTGCCACTTTTATTAGACTTGAGATATGGAGCATTTATAAACGTATCCTGAAATTGCAATAATTCCTTTAAAATTTTCAGACTATGGCGAGAAAGTCGATCACAGTGAGCAGAATTCCCGAACTTTTAGCAAAAAATATTTCATGACATTTTTAGGTTTTGAACAAATTTCATCTTGTATCCCCATTATTAGGCTTTACGGCGGTATGGGTTAAGTGTACGTAATTTCGGTCAGCTTGCAATTCGGGCCACTATTTTTATTCCTTGAATTTACATGAATTTTTAGTTTTTGCACACATTAGACATTATGCAATGCGAAAAATAACAAAAAATGTGGCTTCGCCAAACGAGATGATGTGAAAAAAACATTAAAAGAATTAAAAGAAGAAAAGAACTCTGAGAATGAAGGTGGCTAGAGTAGGTCACCGAAGCTATGTCAACATTTTCATTCATTTTAAAATGTATTAAGAATAAGCCGTAATTTGGCACACATACCCTAAATTATTTTGCTGCAACACATTGCTTTTCATTGCATTGGAAATATTGTGTATAGGACCACAAACACAGCATTTGTGGTAATATTTGCTTGTCTACTTTAAATTGAAACTGTAAAAAGAATTGAAGTACGTAGGGGAAAGTGCCCATGCTTGATACAATTGGAAGCTTCGTAATGACTAAATTTTTCCTATGTTTCTCAATAAACGTAATTCCGCAATATATTTTAAAAACTGGCCACTTTCTCATAGTTTTTAAAATATGGTTGCGATGAGTCACATGTATATTGTGAAACATAGAAAATTTAGTCATTACGAAGCTTCAAATAGTATCAAGCATGGGCACTTTCCCCTACATCGTTCACTTGAAGAATCCTATCGCAAAGATATTATCTTTGAAAATTTCCCGTAAATAATTGATTTAAACACTTCAGAAATGATGATTTCTACAGTGAAGACTGAAAGATTAGGACTATAGTTAAATTTGGTAAAACCGCGAAAATTGTTTCACACTCCTAATAAAATTTTATAAACAATTCGTATATCTCTAATTTGATTATAAGCAATAGCTAACTTTGAAGTGGTTCGTAAAAATTTTCCAGATACCGGCGCATATTACGTTTTGGATGTTCGGATTAAGAGCTTAACGGAATAAATTTTGTCTTAAAATAATTCTTTTCCATCATTTAAGGATATTTAAAGCTTTAGAACAATTGGAATACCGGTGTCCCATAGAAAAATGGTTTTCCGAATATAGAAAGGTATTTTTTTTTAATAAAATTTTTACATAAAGTAGAAGGTAAAAAATATACAGAATCTGACTTTGTCAGATTTTCCAAGGTTAGATATTAGACTTTTCATTGATTTTGTTCATCGTTTTCTCTTTCATTTTTGATTTTTATTGTTTTTTTATTTTATTATTTTTTTGTAGTTTATCGACTTTTATTATAGTCAGTGAAGAGTCTCTTGTCCTTAAAAAGTTAAGAATGTAAAAGGCAATAAAAAAAGAAAATATTTTTTGAGCCTTTGTCTGCGAACTCTTCAAAATTATTAAATTAAGTACAAAATTTTCAACTTGTGTTACAGAATTGAAAATAAAACATTGTCAAAAGTGTGCAGAAAAGCATGGCCTTAGTGTTTAATACAGCAAGAAATCTTATATTTGTAAGAAATCCGATTTGTGAGAAATATTCAAGATTTTGAAAATGATCCTCCCTCAGCTATAAACTTAGTATTTGCGCGTCAACGCAGTTATTTTTCATTCAACCTATCACAAATGACCTTGTTTAATATACCTCAAATTAGAAATCGTTTCAATACATAATCTCTATGGGGTTCCGGCTTGTGTTATTTTTCGCGTTGTTCCCCAAACCAAATTGGACAATTAATTGCGGAAGATTTTCTGCACATGGCTGTGTTTTGTTTGTGAATCTTTCACAACAGACAAAAAGCACCTCAACTCACCTCCTCTTGTCCAAAGGAATCGACCAGATTATTCGTCTGCTCATTTCGGATTCACCCTCAATTGGGTGCGTGAGTAGGGAATAAAGTGAGATAAGTATAAAAAAAATCGTGAAAAGTAAATGAATTGAGAGGCACAAGGGTAAAAAAAAATGTTATTCGACTAAAAACGAACCGTTCGTTGGCCGCCGTTGGAATGATATTTGAGGCGAGCAGGTGATCATCAGACTCTTCTTCAGGGCCCGTGTTTCATGAGCAGGATTTGCTGGTTGGTACTCTTTGGGCGGACAAAGGTGATTGAATTTTGGCCGTAGTCCACTATTTATGGTAGACTCTCTGCGGCAGATTTAAGGGAATCGGGAATGGATTAGATGGTGATCATTTAATCGGTATTCCTCATGACTTTTCTTCTATTACTTTTATTTCTATCTTTAACAGACTTCTTCCTTTCCATGGATTTTTTTTAATCTCTTTACTAAGGGGTTTAGATGCCTCGAAGGATCAAGAGGGTAAAAATCAGAATCGATCCTCAAATAGCGTGCCAGGGGGTTAAAATTAATAGGTATCCCTTAGATAGCTTTCCACCTCTTTCTTTTTCTTTCTCTCACCCATTCCATGAATATTTAACAAGAGACAATAAACCTGACACAACAATATAACAGAAAAAATGTGGATCGCGATCACTTTGGAACGTGTACGAAAGACGACAGGTGTTTTGTTGGATAAATGTTACTCGTTTTTTGGTTCCTCTCCACACTACCAGCTTTGCCATTGCCTCCACTTATTTTTGCCGCGCGATGCACTTTCGGAAGATGCTTGAGCTCCTTGAGCTCATGCAAGTTGACCAGAGGAGTCACCACACACACGGCATCCAACACCCAAAAAACGGCAATCAAAAAGCAACATGTGATAAGTGATGATAAATATTAAAATGCTTGTGGTAGATATGATTCTTTTATATGAACAACTAACTGAGTTTATTAAAATTGGGAAAAACTGGAGTAATTCTGCACTGGGGCACTTCTAAACACTTTATTTTTTTCATTAGTTACCTATAGATTCTGAGTTTATGTACCGGACGGAATTATGCAAACACGATTATTCTGCAAATTTTCCTACCTAAAATAGTTTGCATATATTACGGCGTTTTTGCAACTTATTCAAAAATATCCTGTACTTATGCCAATTGCATAATATGCAAATAGATAGAGGAAAGCTTTCAGGCTTCGCACACACTCTGGCTGCGAACACTTCTTATTTTTCTCATTCTTTTACTGAATCTGACCCATGACAATATATTTTTGAAGCTAGTAATAAGTTACACATTTTTGAAAAAAAAGGTCAGATTCATTAAAAGAATTTGGGAAATATATGAAGTGTTCGAAGCCAGAGTATGTGCGAAGCCTGAAACCTTTCCCCTACATAAAGGTAAGAATCCAAATACAGTAGAACCCCGCTATAGGCCATCGCTCTATAATCAACAATCTATTGACCGTTGATTTCAAAACACTGATTTTAAGTTAGGTTATGTTTTTTAGTACGCCGACATGCAATGTTGTCATAATTATTTTAATAATTTTGGCAAACTTAATTAAGTAGTTGTGATATTGTGATCCACAATGAAGAGAGCAAGGACAAGTACCACAATCGCAAAGAAAGTGGAAGCCGTCCAGCAATTTCAATACTAAAAATCGTTGATAATTTTAAAAAATTACATGGACTAGTGCGACCCAAGTGTCAAATCTGGAACCAAATATGGCCTATAGCGAGGTTCTACTGTAAGATCATAAAGCAACTCTTCTTATTGCCTATGATATTGTTTTTGGAAAATTCTCTATAAAAGCCTCTACACACTAGGAGGAATTTCTTTAAAAAAAATGCATTTTTGAAGAAAATTTCCCCTATCCTTGTAGGCAGAAACGTCAAATTTTTTTTAAAAAGGCAATTTTTAACGAAAATTGCTTCTAGTGGGTACGTGTAGACACCATAAGCGGAAAATTTCTGCCTAAAGAGTCTTCTGTAAATGATTTCTTTAAATGTTTTACTTCACCCAATTAGCACTTTAAAAATTAACACTAGGTGAAGAATTCAAAAAGTTCTTCAAAGTGTTTCTATGAAGGTGATGAAGGTACTTAAATGTGATAGGGGGAAGTGAGTCACTTTTGAAAGTGGGGTACCTTTGAAATTGGGTTTTTCACCTATTTTTAAATAAAATTGAGACTAATCGGAATATATTTTAGATTCTCAATTTGTTTGTGCAGCTAAATTATATCACAATAAGGCTCAATTTTATTTAAAAATAGGTGAAAAATCCCAATTTCAAAGGTGCCCCACTGTAAAACGTGCCATACTTCCCCCTAAAAGATCAATCGGCTTCAGTAACCTTTGCATGGATTTGTGAAGATTTTCTGAAAAGAAAATCTAACAGATTTTTCAATCGAACATATTGTTGTTTAATGCGATTTTCCGCAAGAAAGCAATGTTTTCGCTTTTAGGTTATAATTCTTGCGAGCAACGCGTATAAAATTGTAACCATAAAGTCCCAGACAGACTTACGGCAGGGGCCTCTCACCATTTCATTTTTCCATACGTTTTTGCATAGAAGCACTGAAGACTATTGGCAAGTTTTTTCCTAAAGAGAATTGACTTATAAATCTAATATATTTCGAAATCGTACACTAAAACCTATCTAAAAATACATATTTCATAATGCTCGCCGAAATAATAAAAGAACTACGAGCAAATTTGTTTAAGACGCGGTGCAATAGCTGCAAAATTCTTTCAAGGAAGAGTAAAAAATATTTTCACTTTTTATTAGGCTTGATGGGCCCCTGCTTACGGCTTAAGCTGAGAAACGGCTTGGTGGGAAACTGATGAAAATGTACTTTATTCATTATTTTGATTATATTTACGTTAACCCTTTAAGGACAAGTGGGACAACGGTGTCCCAAAAATAAAACCCTCTTCTCTGACTATTTAGAGGACATGATAACTTTCTATAGTCATTTTTTTTAGATGCTTTTGGATAAATTTGTGTTGACTCTCTAAAATACTTTAATACTGAAAATTTAATTATAGAATGTTTTTATTCGCATAATGCGGATTTAGTTTCAAAGTAAAATTTTAATTTTTAAATTTTTAGTTTTTTGAAAGCTTTTTATAATTTGTAATGCCTTTTACGAATATGTTATTCGCCCCTTTAATTGAAAATGCTTAAAATTCGAAACTCAATTTCGAACATCTGTAACTTATGTTCGACTCTCGAACAAACTACTGTATTTCAAATTCGGTGAAATACAATATCTGTCAATTCTTCAAAGAGAGTGCCATTTGGAAGATGAGAGAGGAGACTTGAATCCATCGAACCTGATTTTGCCGGGCGAATTGTACTTGATAGTCATCAATCAAAGTGGCTTCAAGAAGTAAGCTCGCGCAACTTGATGAAATTATAAGGGCAGCAATTCCAGTGATGGAGGAAATGGCCAAGACCATGATGATGATAATCAGCTGGCGATTACATTGTTGCTGTATTAATTATTTTCATTTAACAAGGTGAAAGAGAGAAATTTTGATCATAGCAGTGTGTTTACAATTGGAATATTTTTCAAAATTGTTGCATATTCACATTCCATTTGTGACATCTTTTCCATCTCTTATTCCATCATTCGAAAAACTTTTAAAAATATTGCAGGGAATTGATACATCTTGTCATGAATACAGTTAGAGGAATGACTATTTTTTATTCAATTCAAACCACTCTACCCAGATATGTAACATTTTTGGAAAATTTGCATGATATTGCAATATGTTGAACAGAATGTTAAAACAAATTCATCACGATCAAGTTCATTTTTTTTCCATGAGATTATTTATTAATATTGACTCTGAAGGAATTGTATTATAAAAATTCAATATCCTTCCGACGCCATATGTCATCCACAATCATCTGAGTTGTCCAGAGTCTCGTGTCTCGGTGGTGCACGAAGGAGAAGCCCATCTCCCTGATCATGAGGGGGGAGGATCAAATGAAAAAAAAAATACTCCTGCGAACCACCATGACGGTGGAACAATCGGGGTGGCTGGAACAAAGGAGAGTCATGTGTGTCTGGCTGGGCCCTTGGATGTTACCCCTGTCGTCTGGATCGTATACAAGGACGGACAGAGGTGGAAGGAGTGCAACAGCAAGAGTCAAGAAGTCAGAGACCTTTCGATCGTATTTACGATCAAGGGTGGATTCCTCTTTTTTTAATGCTTGAACTCAAATTCAAAGAGAAAGAAAGCGAAGACACATCGATTTTTTCATTTATGTGTAATATAAATAACGACTTGCACCCTTACCTTCGTTTGGCAAAGATTTTACAGATCTCTCGTTTAATTAAAAAAAATGCGTTCCGATTTTTATGTGTTTCTCCATGTTTCTGATCATTAATTGCCAAATTAAGATGCCAAACTGTAACTGAAAATGATTGCGATCGTAGGGTTTAGTATTAATATTTTTGCGGATTTATTAGTATACTAAAGGTAAAACTATTAAAATCTAATTATTTAATCTCGCCACAATTTCAAAATGTATTAAATACTGTAACCCAGTAAACTACTAAATCAAGTGACTTAATAATTAAATTAATTAAATAATTAATTACCTGTCCCAGTATAACTGCATATGGTCATCTAGTAATTATTTGCTTCTCCAACGTGGAAATAACTGGATATAGTTAGGTATATAGTAAAGAGAGGTAATCCGGATACTTTTCATAGAGTGCGACTTTAATGCTTGTTTTTGGACTGATGAAATATTTTTTTCGCCATTCCAAATCAATAGAATTATTCTTTGTTTAATTTAGAATCATAATAGAAATAGAATTTTAGCAATAATATTGATGAAAATTAATAAAATTACGATAATATTAATATATGCGCAAGAATGTTACTGCGACGCTTTTATGTAACTCCGTTGAATTCGATCAAACTCGGATGCTCATTTTAAGGAAAAGTTTAATGCATAAAAATGAGAAGATATTATTTCAAAAACATTTTTTTAGAGTTTTATTCCATCAATTCATTTCATTAATTTATTATTTAATTATATATATTTTTATTTATTTTAAGATTGCACTCAATTCTTTGATTTTTCCTCGGTTTTCTTGGCTGACTTCCTTCCACGTTTTTTCTTTTCAGCTTCAATTGGCATTTGAGCCTTTTCCTTTACCATGTGTTTCTCCTTTAGTTTTATCTCCTTTTCTTCTGCCCTTATTTTTTTGTTCCTCTCTCTGGTCAACTTCCGTTCAGCAATTTCTTTCTTTTTTTGTAAATCCTGCCTCAATTTTTCCTCCTGTTCCGCGATAATTTCCTCGGAAGATACAATATACTGGTGTTTCACATTGCTGGCTTTGACCCTCTTCTTCTGACGACGTTTTGGAATTTCTCCTGGCCAGAAATAGCATTGTTTCAGTGTGTCGAAGATCGGTTGAGTTTCAGGAGGATCGAGAGTCTCAGAAGTTGCAGAGAGTTTGTTTCCAGGGATGATTGGATCATTTGAAGGATTATTGTCAGTGGCCTGATCGTGCTGGTTATTGATAATGGACTCCTCTGAATGTTGGAAAACAATTTTCGGGAAATAAAGATCAGCATAGAAAAGTGGCCCATCCATCCAGCCACTCTGTGGTGACGTTCCCATTTTCCATCCTTCTGCGTTGTGAATGGCAATTTTTGGAGTAATGTCAGTTTTATGAACAGCCATTGGAGGAGCAAGTTCGCCAGTAGCTGACACCATGAAGAGTACTGTGATACATTGCTTCGGTCCTGAATTTTTAAGAGATGGAACTACACGTGAACCTCTCCTGGACAGGACATTTCCATCTTCCGGTGTCAAAAAGAAGGCACTTTCGTCGCAATTAAAAACACGGTCTGGTGAAATGCTCAGAAGGTTGTGTTCTGTGAAATATCCAAGACAATTCTGAAACCATTCCGTGAGGTCTTCAGCAGTAACAGTAGCTCTTTCCAATGAGAAGGATTTTGGCTTGCGCATGCTGAGCTCTGGATGACGCTTAAGAAAATTCCTGAACTAAACGTCTCCGGGCCCGGGTCTTCCAGCTGTAAAATGGTTTGGAATTTTGTAGACCTCACAGATGAGTTTAACGCTGTCCAGAACTTGTTCCTTCCCGATGGGATGCCAGCCATCCGCACATCCCAGGATCCATTTGACAAGCTCTTCTTCTTGTTCTTTTGTAAGCGTCCGTCGTTTGGCCTGCCATTGGGGCACTCTTCCGGGTATCTGCCAGTCAATTTGTTGTGCAGTGTTGTTCTTGGGACATTAAATGTTTTGCATGCATATGCTATGGTAGAACCATCTAGTACACACTGCAAGGCATTCCTAAGACCTTCCTTAGAGTAGGGCTTGTCCTTATAGGTCTTTTCTTTTGTTCCCTTTGGCATCTGAAACAGAAAAAGAGTCCTGAACAATGCAAATTCTGAACCAACATTGACTTTCACCGCATCCGACATGCATCGAAATGTAAACATTCACAAAAATCACTTATTTCTGTATGAATTATTAATATATTATCAATAAACTCTTACTCACCTTGTAGATCAATAACTACACTAACTTTTATTGATAATTTTGATTGCAAATAATGTTTTATTATATAGAAAAAACACTAAACTTTTTCCAGCGACGAGCTGTCAACAGCAAAATTTTCTCAGAAATTAAATTTTTAGTACACAACCCAGCTGACCCGAGCTTAAAAAAATATTTCTTTTACCCACTTATTAAACCGATAAAAATATAATTTTTGGTTTTTCTTAAAGTAGAATAGTTATATTATGATACTTCAGTAATTAATTACAGAAATAAAAATATAAATTATATTTTAAGTGGATGTATCCGAGTTAAATCGGTCGCGGCATCCGAGTTTTGCAATCGTCGGAGTTACATGGCCTTACTATAGGGTAAAGTGGTACAAGTTGGACAATGCAATGGTACAAGTTGGAGAGGGCTTTTCTTTAATAAATTTAGTACTTAATTTTTATTTGTATATTTTTAAAGCTTTATTTTTATAATTGTGTTCTTTGTGCTTAAAAAAATGTAGCACTATATTTATCAAGAAAAAATCCCTGTCCAACTTGTACCGGCGAATTGTCCAACTTGTATCCCTTTACCCTATTATTAATTAATTTTGGAAATCGTTTAAAAAACTGTACTCAGGAAATCCAAAAGTTATTATATTAGACCTAGTTATTATGAAATTAAGTGCCTAAAATTCATTAATAATTTTATGCAGTAATTCAGTAATAATTTATCTCAGGCATTAAGTAATCACTCAATGATTCAAGTGGTAGAGCACTCACTCTACGATGCAAGTGCCTCAGGTTCGAATCTTTTTTAGGTCATCAGGAATTTTTCTGGCGTTAAAGGTATTCGGATTGTATCCAGTGAGCCTCACTGCACTTGATTCCACGGGCATGGGACCCACAACCTCATCCCGTATAAGAAAAAAAATGCATGTCTAGAAATCCAATTGCGGGAAGGCCTCGTTCCTTCATGGAATGTTGTTGCCAGCATTATTTTATTATTATTATTAATTATTAAGTAATCACTGAAGTAATATCTAATAATTACTAGACTCAGTCAATCTAAAATTACTGGACTCAGAAATTCAGTTACTACTGCGTCAATTAAGAAAACAATAGGTTCAGTAAATTAGTACTTACTGGACCCAATAATCCAATTAAGCTATGATCACTTACTCTAAAACTATTGAGATCAGAGATCCAGTAATTACTGAGGCCTTATCGTAGCAATTACTTGGTCCACAAATTCAGTAAACACTAAATTCAGTAAACTGGTACCTACTGATTTCAGTAATTCAGTAATCCGTTTAAACTAGGCACAGTTATTCGAAAACGACTAGGATAAGGGTCCTGGAACCTATTAATTTACTTGTAATTACTGGATCCATATTCAGTAAACACTAGATTTGGCACACTTACCCTAACCCTACCCCCTGGCAAAAGGTTTTTTATATGGAGCTGTTTGAAGCCAACTCATAAATTGCTTCCAAACTCAGCTTACACTTCGAGTTACGAAAAACTTTTTAGATAGAAATATAGAATATTTATCAATCTTTACAAAGCACAGAGTCCTGTATACAAGGCAGACCTCAATTGTGACATATATCGTGTAACGGCCACGAGTGCTGAAAATTCCCATACGCATTTGTATGTGAAAGTAAAAAATTGGCTTCAACTTTGAAGGCCACTTAGCAGGGGGTAGCCCTAACCCCATGTATTAGCTTCCGAAACAACTTCATTAATTTAGAATTTAGATGAATTACTTCAAAGCTTTTTTAAAGCATATAAAAGCTGTAAAATGTACAAGTATTCCTCAAAGCTGGAAGACAGAGCTCAAGATAGAGAATATTCCAAGGATTATTTATAATTTTGAAATTGTTTATTTATAACACTATTGTTGTTAAATCAAATAAATAAAATTTCTGTTAAATTTACTAAGAAGAAATTACAGTTTGACCCTGTGAACCTGGTGTCCAGAAAGGATTGAAGACAGAGGTTAAGCAGGAATAAAAATTGCCTAAAAAAAGCATAAGAAGCACATTGATGCATTCATGCAATTAATTCTCTTTTTCTGGGGGTTTCTTTGGTGTTTGCTGTAGGAATCTTGATACGATCTCTCACCCATTGTGGCGAAGGCGCACGCGCGCTTTCCTCTCACCTTCTCTCTCTTTGTCTAATATACATTTTTATCTCTTTCTTTTATTCCCTCCAGTGATCAGTTCTGAGGTGTAGCACGTGTGTGGAGGAGCTTCACAAGTTCGCCATATGGAGTAAAGTGATTTTGGGCAAAATTAAAAATTTGATTGAGTTTTGTGTAGCACATTTCAGAGAGGGTGATGATCAACGATCGATCAGGAGAAAATGAGGCTTTTTGTCTGCTCAACGTATGCATACAATATGCATCTTTAAAATTTCAGAGGTGAGAGCGAGAGTTGGGCTGGAAAAAAAAAGAGAGAGTCACCCAGAAAATTGGGGGAGGAATCACAAATTGATCACTGATCATCGTTTCCCTTCATCGTTGCTTCACAATATGTTGCCACCGAAAAGATCATACCGCGCGATCAACATTCACAGATGGTTGCACTAGGTAATTTGAATTAGTTTATCATGAAAATATCCCCATTTACTGCAAAAATTTCCGTTAAAATAAATCAAAAATTGAGATTGCAATCTAAATTCAGTTGCATGCTGATTAAATTTTGGTAATTTATGTGCAATCTTTACGTGTGAGGCAATTAGAAAACTATTAATTAAATACATTTATTTTCCACAATATACCTTCTCAATCTGCAGTGTGATACTTTACGGAAAAGTGCAGAAAAAAGACTAAAGACAATAAACGAGAGATCAGGGATCAGGGTTAAAAAACGGAACACAATGGCCAAGTAAGAAAATGCAATTTGCCATCTGCACCGCATAAATGTCGGCATTACAATCAGTGATCATGTGCTGTTGTGCGATCATTATTTATCTTTCTTATACTTGCACCATTTTTTTCACCTCCTTCTTCCTTGACACTTTCTAACTTTAATGAAAATACGAAAAAGACTGAAGAGATAGAACTTTCTAACTAATATCTAATGGACATGATGTATTTTACGTCGAAGGCAGCAGATTGGGCAGTATTTTGCTATAAAATGATCAGTAAAAATTGATTTTGGTCCGTATGTATATAAAATGAAAATCATACATTGTCGAAGACCAAAAACAATGAAAAATTCTTGGCTATAGAAAAACAAAGGTCTTCGGTAGAATTTGCAAAGATGAACATTTAAGGAACAAGCCCAATTACATACGTACGTAGGGGAAGATAGCACAGCTGAGTTGATTTTTTCTAAGGAGCTAGGGTAAAGTGATATAATTTGGAATTAGTGTTACAAGTTGGACAATTCGCCGGTACAAGTTGGACATGGCTTTTTTCTTGATAAATACAGTACAAAATTTGTTTTTAAACACAAGAAACCAAATAATAAAACTAAAAAATTAAAAATATACAAATAAAAATGAAGTACTAAATTTATCAAGACAAAAAGCTCTGTCCAAATTGTACCATTGTCCAACTTGTACCACTTTACCCTAAATGAATCTAATCCATTGCCATAATAGCTAGTTCAACACCTCACATTTCTTGATAAACTGTGAATCCTAGGCTTTTCTACCTAGGTTCTAAAATCAAAATTAAAAAATGGACATAAATGCAATGAAAAAAATGGTTTTCCAAGTAACACAAAACATGTGCTACAAAATTAGCATAAAATTGATTTTAAAACTCATATCTTCTACAAACAGTTAAAGCAAGTGTTTGTGTTTATGGTGAAAATGAGATGTGCATAGGTGGGAAAATTTTGTACGTAGCTGAGCAAACTGGAGCAGCTGCGTAAAAATCGCCACTAAATTTTAATATTCTTCTAGAGGAAAATCTAAGGATTTCCAGGGATTTTGTTAAGCCGAGACACAAAAGTATTCTGTATCAGCCTCCAGCTAGCTTTACTTTACTGCAACATACTAAAAATTCAACGAAATCGAAAATAATATTTAGAAATTGACAACAAGACTTTGAAAATATTTTTTTTTTATTTTAGCGTCTTTTAACCACATTGGCCGCATTCGAACACTGAGAAAAAAAACGGGGGTGCGATTAACTTTTTTCCTCATAACTTTAACACTTTTTAGATGTAAAAATATATCAACATTTTTAAATGTTAATTTTACACCTTTTTAAGGGTAAAAGTAACATGAAAGAGGGTAACTTTAACCTCTAATATACCTAAGAAACATAATATTTACACCGATTTCGGATCAATACTGAAGGGTAAAATAAACATTTCCGGAATGTTATTTTAACTTTTTCGGATTTCTCTCAGCGAACGACTCAGAAAGATCGGGTAAGGTAAGGTAGGTTAAGTTTATTTTTATGAGCATAAAATTGATATAGCATTATTTTTATATTTAATTATTTATATTAATAAAGACTTTATTACCATTTAATAAAGTTTTTAGATTAGGGAGTTTTGAAAACGAGTTGTAAATAAGGTTCGTTACTCCCGATTAGAATTATTTAAGCAAATAAAAAAAATCCCCAAGATATAATAATTTTTACTAAAATGTGATTATAAATTCTTAAAGGGATATTTTTATCGACCCTTTAAGAGTTAATGCTTAAGGTTAAAACGAAGAAACCTTCATGTATACTCGCTCTGTCTCCAAAATTATCCTATCCGTTATTCCGGCCAAATGCCAGGGTGAACCTTCAAGTGCAACCACCTCGATATGCTGAGCAGTGGTATTTCGGTATAAGGAATTGCGAAATTCACTGCACTTTGTCAATTATCAACATTTTATTTGTGAAGCGATTTTTCGGGGCGCTCAACATGTGCCACCAATTCTCCAAACTGTCTTGAGGGCTCTGCAGGAAAGTAATTTGGTTTTTATTATAGTTGCTTCCGCAAAAATGTGCACCACGCACGATCCTCCCGGGTCGCCATAGCAAATGGTCAATGTGGTATGATATACACCAAAAAGGAATCAAAGTGTAGTGCATTTCGGAGTGCATTGATCGCAAACAGTCAATGTGATGACCACGAGAAGCAAGAACTATTGTGCCGTTTCACCTAAAACGCACATTGAGGCCAACGCCAGCAATAATTTTCGCGTGCATTGACTTAACAGCAGAAGGGTTGAATTTTTTTGCGAATCTGGCTGTTTTTAGGGCTTCATGAAAACTTTTTTCTTTAATTTGCTTTGCACTGAAAGCATATAAAAACTTTTTAAAAATTGGTATTTTTCATTCAAATATTAAGAAAAAGGTCTTATTTGGGGTTAGGCAAAATAATTGGCACACTTGGTTTAACTATCAACTTTAAATTTGTTAAGTTGTTGTTAATCCATTGCGGATTTGCAGAAAGGTTAAACTATGAACTAGAAAAATTCAAAATTTCGAAATTTTCGGTTGTAGATATGTATGAATAAAAGATTAGTCTAGAATACACGGTAAAAAATTTCGGCACATATGAGTCAGATGTTGGAATTTCGGTCTAAAACTTTCTTGTTCTTCTTGATGTTTTTATTGGCCGACGTTTCGATCCTTGGTTGGGACCTTCTTCAGGGCCTACATACAATTTTAAACATGAATCTGACAGTTCAGGAAACTCATTTTAAATAGATTTTTTACAACTTACATCAAAAACTGGGAGAACAATTGTAAATATTAAAACAACACCATCAACTTTCACTGACACTACGTATTGCTCCTCATCCATCAGCAGTGGAAGATTGACTGATAATTTGGTGATCAGCTGTCGTCGATTTTGGCACATAATTGTTCCAAAAATTAGCTCGTTCACGGACACCATAATTTTTGGTACAATCTTGTTTACTTTACGAGACTCAAAAAGATTTACGAGACTCAATATTATAGTAACGCATTTGTTCCAAGACGTAGTTCGTCCACAGATACCGGAAATTTTTGGAATAAATTTGTGACTTCTAAGAGAATCAAAAATATACCCAATATTAGTAACAAATTTGTTCCAAAAAAATAGCTCGTCTAGTATAAATTCATTTCCCTCCTCTCACACTCAGTCACCCGTCACCAACGAAGCAAAGTGGGCGTCATATCTGTGGAAATTTTCGTGCTACATAATTTCACTTTTTAAATTGAGCTTCTCTTCCCCTTCTGCTCTTATATAAAACACTCTTAAGTTGATTCTTATTTGATGTTCCTTATGAACTTTCGCCAGCGAAATCCATCTCGACTGAAGTATAGACCTTAATTGTAAGACAAAATCTTTTACACGAATTTGTTCCTGACAATGGGAACAAAAACATTCCCCATATGAGTAACAATTTCATTGCAAAAAATTACCTCGTACACGGACACCGAAAATTTTTGGAACAAATATGTTACAGATGTAGGAATATTATTGTTATAAAAAAATGTACCAATTTGTTCCTGACAATGGCAACAAAACAGCCGAGTGAAACAAATTTTATTGAAATTTTCAGTAACAAATTTGTATAAAACGAAATCAACTCAAATTTTGTAGACATTCCGCCATATCAAAACGGTTTCAAAAGAAAACTCTAACAAAATTGTAACTATATTTCGTAACAAAACTCTAGGTACAAATTGATTCCAAAAAAAAATTGTTCCAAGGAAAACTTGTTCCAATATTTTGGTCAGTATGTAAAAGTTTTTACCGTGACCTCTGAGTTATGTCTGAAAATGGCAAAAATGAAAGAAATACTTGGAGCTGCTTTTTTTTGGAAAACTCAAAAATCATGATTATGTAAGAGACACAGTAAAAAAGGAAGAAAAACTATCAAAATTATGTAGGGGAAAACACGCTACCTTCGGACGATTCAAACTTTGGACAACTCAATTTTTTCCTATATTCTTAATGGACTTTACACAGAGCTCTTTTCTGAAAATTTGAGGTATTGAATCAGCTATTAAAATATATAATTTTACAATGGGCTAAATTAATTTAAAACAGATTGAAAAAAATGAATTGTGCGAAGCTTCAGTTGTCCGAAGGTAGCGCGCTTTCTCCTACATTAAGAGGGAGAGGTCACAGAAGATCAATAGTCGATATTTCTCAATGTTTGTACCGTTTGTACTCTATATCAATAACCAGACACTGAAAATTCAAAATTAAAATCAACTCAAAACCAAAACTCAAAATTCAAAGTTCAAGTTCTCAAGGAATAAACTATACACTGTAATTCTTATGGAGCACTGAATCCTAAAAAGCTGCAAGCTGTCTAAAATATTGTCTTACCCTCCTAAGCCCTCAAAATATTTTTGGAGACCAGTCAATACCGAATTTGGTTTAAAATTCTTCCTAGTATCTTTTGCATATAAAGTAAGAGTCCATTATTAGTATCCACCCTTAAGAATTTTAAATAATTTTGAGAAATATGTAAAATTTTAAGAGTAATAAATGTCGAACTTTTCAAATTAACCCTTTAACGACGAGATAGTTTTCGCTGACCGAAAATCAGCAATAAAAATGAAACCGATAAACAAAACTTGTGAAACGTTTTACATCTAAACTTCAAAAAGTCAACAGAGTTTGATTTGATATAGTTTTTGTCTCTATAAACGATAGGGACAAAAATAGCTTAAATATTTAAGTAATTTTTCTGACGATACCAAAGACAGATAATTTTCACTCGAATGAAAAATATTATTTTTGAGTATTGTAGTTTCTTCTTCCAAAACGGTTTTGCTTAAAAAAATTGGAAGTATAAAAAATGATTAAAATAAATTTTCAATACGAGAATTTAAAAATTCGTTATTTTCAGATAACCCTATAACAGTGTTTTCTTTAATATGCGAAAAAAAAGTTCTAAAACAATGTTTTCTAGGATAATTATGATCCAATAAAGTCGAAAAAACCATCTATTCTTCAGTATCTTTTTTAGTTTAGGCGCTAGGTGAGAAAATATAAAATTTTTTTGAAACTCTTTTTGCATCTAAAATTCACATCTTTAGTTTTTTCAAATTTTTTAAATAAAATATACAAAGTAGAATGACATATCTTTCAATAAAAAAATAAATTTATTTTAGTCAGATAACTTTAAATCGGTATTTTTATGGAAATTGGAAATAATTTTTTTTGCACTATTATTTTTTGTTGCTTTTTTTCTGACCTGTCACACAAAACTGGGAATAGCAACAAAACGAAGAGTAAAATGAGTTCAAACTTTCAAGAGATGTTTGTAAGACTATTACCGAGGACACTATAGCACTTTTAAATAAATAAAACCTTTATTGCCGCTGTAAATGTGATTTTTGTGGAGACCGCCTGGAGGCGGTCTTACCCGTTAGAGGGTTAAAAATTTACTATAGGGGAAACTGGGGCACCACCAAACACAAATTTTTATTTTTAAACTACTTGGACTATCTCGACCATTTCTTTAGTGAACAACCATCCCTATAATGCCTAAAAATTTCTATAAGTCTTGTCCTCTGAAGTCGAATATCTGATTAAAAAATTGCAGTGTTTGGTGCTACCCCGTGTTTGTTGGTGCCACAGTTTCCTCTATAGCAGATAACTGTAGACCTGCAAAAAATATCCTAGATTCTTTGAACCTTCTATTTTGCAATTACGTACAAACTTAAGAAAAAGTAACTTTAGGTAGTCAGGAAAAATTATTTTGCTTATGGGACACCGGTGTTCCAAACGTCCATAAAGGGTTAACTTGAGACAACTTTAAATGAGTGAACTAATAACTTGGAAAATTGCAGGTATATACTATCAAATACGTTTAAATAATTGTTAGATTTCTTGCAAGGGGTTCATAACCACTGGTCAAGAAAAAATCTAATTTGTGACCTCTAACACGAAAAGACAGACGGAAAAACGAGAATGCTCACTAAATCCGTTATATATGAGTCTTCTCAAAACTTCCGACTTGCAAAATTTTCTTAGCCCTTAGCAATTGGGGTGCCGATTGCACAAAATTTGTTAATTACATTGGTCTCTTTTTGAGTTCGAGGAATAAAATCATTTAAGCAAAATATAGGGTTAGCAACACTGAACGTAGCGGTAGCTCATTTTATTACTCTTGATACCATATCATACAGTTGTACCTGGCGGGTGATTGCCACAGCCAAAGCTCATCCCCTGAGGGTTGTGAGACATATGCCATGTTTCAAATCAACGGGAAATTATTAAATGTTTGCAGTGAAATCGTCAATTTACGGTGACACTGAAATTTTCTGAATACCCTCACTGTTATTTTCTTCTACCTCTCTTCCACGTGTGCCTCCTTGTCCACTGTCTGTTCCGTATCTGAATGGGAAAAGAGATGATGATCGTCAGTTGGTTGTTTTAGGGCGCGTGCCCTAATAATAATCGACATGTGTGAAACGGACCATCTTCATTGCATATACCTATAGATTTTAAAACTGAAGTCATCTTCAGGAAGGGCATTGAGAAGAAAGAACCCAAGAGATATTTCGTTCATATATGAACTCTGGGCAGAGGAAAGGGAATTGTGAGTGAAGGAAGAGGCGCTATAAGAGAAGTGCATAATGCATTTGGAGTGCACTTCTTTATTTTTTTCTTCTTTAATTCCGCGTCCAATGCACTCTTGGCTGGGTTACTCTAAAATGTGATGATTGCGAAAAAGAGATTGTAGTTGATTTTTTTCCACTAACCGTCTGCCGGGTTTACTTCCACATGTTGGTTTTGTTCAATCTGCAGCATAACTCGGAGAAAAATGTCGTTTGAATGGTTTGAATTTCCAAGTGAAATCATTTGTGAATTAATAAGCCAATAATTATTATTTTATCATGACAAAACAATAGAGGAAATAGTATAGAGGCAGTTGGGGACCCACTTTAATTGTTTCTCTCCTCCACCTCCTCATAGAACTCCAAAGCCATTGAAAGCCCCCTTGTGATCAAATGTTCATAAAATTCATATAAAGTCAGAAAGTGATCTTAGCGATAGCCAGATTTGTACACACTGGCCACTTTTTTTCGTCTTTCCTTCTTCTCTATCAAGCAAAAACCATTGGAGTTTCACCAGCAGGAAGGGAAATTGTGGGTAAAGTCTCGGGTAGTCTCAATCGTGAGCCTCGAGACTCTGGGGCAGATTCAGATATACATACTTTTCCACTGATTTAAGAGTCTAATATGAAGTAAATTTGCATAAATCATATCTGTGAGCTTTTCTTAACAAAATATTATAATTGATTTTTGTTTTATTGATTTTGGATCTGCTAGTAAATTTCGAATAGCAAAAAATACCTAAATACATTTTATTTTGTAATCTTTAATTAGTATCAGATATTAATGTTTTTTTTTAGTAAAAGAACAATCTTTGTTATAAAATTAGTCTTTGTAAAAAATTTGTTTCGGTATTATAAATGACAAAAGATGGTAAATTTACAAATATTTGACAGATAAATTTTTGGAAGTTTATCAAACGTTCGATTTTCGTATTTAATACCTTTCATCAAGATTCCGCAACTAAAATTTTTAAAGATTTTATGTAAATAACTACAGTACGACTCTGATAGAGTCAATCCCTAAAAATTTTAAACACCGTGAAAAAATATGTAGAATTTCAGGTTTAATGTCAAACTTTGAAACTACTTTTGTGAAATAAAAACCTGAGACAATTTTTAACGAATGAAATAGTAACTACAACAATTAGTAATTTAGAATATTGCAGATAAAGAATTAAATACGTTGACCCTATTGGAGTCGTAGGGGCGACTGGGGCAAAAAGTCACAAAACGGATATTTTATTTTTTTTTACAAGCTACTCGAGCGCTTCAGAAATTTTTAATTAGCGCAGTTTTATAGGAAATTTACCACCCTACAACTTTGTGAAAGTAATTTTCCTCAATTTTGTAAGGAAATACGTTAATTGAGCCGTTTTATAGAACACCGAGAAAAATGTGGATGGTAAAATTTACCATCCTCCATACAAAATTCTAATGGCCGGATAGTAAAAAAGTCACCCAACAAACGGGATATTAAATTGGACTGTCAAAAATTGTAGAATCTATTGCATGGATAGTAAATTCTAATAGCCGGATGGTAAATTCTAATATCCCCGGATATTAGATTTTACTATCCGGATGGTAAATTTTACTGGCAGGATAGTAAATTTTACTAGCCGGATATTAGAATGAAAAATGTCGGAAAAATTTATTTTTCCTTATTTTCATTGATTTTTGGCCATTGTTTGAGGGCTTGGGGCCCTTCCTGGATGACATTCTCTGTATTTCAAGCCATTTTGATGCGTGAAAATCTTTTTCCAACATTTAAGCCTGCGCCGAGATTTGAACACGCGACCTTTGTGATGACAGTCGAGCATCTTCCAGCTGCGCCACGAACTCCTATAATGTATTCAAAGCATATCGGGAACCGTTGCATCAGCACCCACGATATTCCAAAATGACATTCTAACAGCAGGATGGCAAATTTTATTGGCTTGGATAGTAATTTCAATCCAAATTACTATCCTCCGTTAAAATTTACTGTCCTCCAGTTAAATTTTAACATAAAATATGCGGCCAGTAAAATTTACTTCCCGGATATTAGAATCTAAGAGAGGTCAATGTAAAATCTAAAGGAGGATAGTAGATTTTACTATCCGGCTGTTAGAATTTACTATCCATAGGATAGTAAATTTTAAAATGTCAAGATGGTAGATTCTAAAGGAGAGTATCTATGGAGGATGGTATTTTCTACTATCTTTTGAGGCAGTAGAATTTAAAGACACGATTTGTAGAAAATACCATCCAAATTTTTCTCGGTGAAGGTAATTTTGTGACCATTCTCAAAAATACTGGAGCAAATATGTAGTACCAGACATGGGGTATTATCATATTTTGATTCGCTTCATTACGGACTTCCGTAAATTTGAAAAAAATACCTAGAGGACATATTTTCATAGAAAATTTATTCATTTACAATCTTTGTAAAACACCGTTTTCTCTGTGAGAAAAAAGAGAAAACGAGAAAAGCGCTTTTCAAGCTATTAAAAAAATACACAAAATTTCGAAAAAAATTTCAAAAACACGAAATTGCTTCGCTTTTTTGTTACTTTTTGCTCTATACCTTTTGTTACTTTTTACCCTAAGTGGCAGTTTTTAATAAAAGGATTTCTGGAGAAAAGAACCTTTGTGAAATTCTAAAATAGATAGCGGATTCGTATTCAAAGAATCCAAATTATTTAGGAAATATTCACCAGTGCATCAATTTTGGAAAATAAGTAGGTAATAATTGTTATCTTCTGCAAGGAAAATATTTCAAAAGTAGGGCTAAAAATTTCAATATTTTTTATTTTCTAAATTCCTTGTTCGAATTCTAAGAAACTTACGAGATTGAAGAAGGTCTATTGAGGCTATCTCTAGAAAAAAAATTTGAGCTGCTATCTTTTTTATCTTGGAAGATATTGAATTTTGAAATTTTCGATTTGTGACTTTTTGCCCCAGTCTCCCTTACTGTATTTAAAGCTTTATATGCTTTTTCAGGCTTTATGCCTCTGGTGCACGGTGCACACTTTTAGATCAATAAAATTCCATGAGATAAAAATTAACGTTCCATTCTTTCTCAGACATTTTGCATATGGCTATCATAATCTTTCGAACCCTTTTTTTCTTTAGAACATCCTAACAAATTTAATTTAGTTCAATTCAATTTGACTGAAAAAGAGAGAAATAGATGTGAATTTCAATTTCATTAAATTTTTTGATCTAAAAGCTGTACCAGAAGCCTGATTCCTCATAAATTAAAATTTAAAAAAAATTAAATTTGTTAGTAATGTCTGTGACAGTGAATGATTTGTGAAACGAGATGTGAATTTTGATTTCATGAAATTATCCTAATCTAAAAGGAGTGCTGGAACCATAAAGATAAATTATGAGATTTTAAAGTTATGAAAATACAAAAATTAATTTCATTTCTTGAGAAAATTGTCAACAAAAAGTCTTGTTATTTTCTTGTTTATATAGAAAATTCAACTCTTTCTGAAATAACCCTTTTTGAATTTTATAGACTTTTCAATTAACTTAACTTTTCCAATAGCAAAGGGAAAGGATGATATTAAGGTAAAGTGCCCTCGAGTCGACCGGTGGCCAATATTTGAATGTTTGTTGGTGAATTTCTATAAAATTGTCACTGATTCGTATTTATTTATGGAATAATTGACCTATTAATGTTATATCCAGGGGCGTGACATTTCCAATGTTTCCCATATGTTTCTAGCGCGCCGAAAAAACTTTTGGGTTTATTGGCTGTTTTCTGTCAGTGTAAAATTAGTTATCAAAAAATATAACAATAAAATAAAAGCCAATTTTATATTGAATAGGCAACTGATAACCCCAAATTAGTAACTTACGTAGTTTTGGAGATATCTCGTAAAATGTGTACCAAAACAGGAAAAATTTACACTAAAATCGGTCGCATTTTTCAGAGATAATAAATAACTCTACCGGTCGAATTGAGGAACCGGTCAACTTGAGGGCACTTTACCTTATTTTATTTTCTGGCTCATTGCGATGTCATAATGTCCCATTGTTAGTACGTACGTAATGTTAAAATTAATCTTTCAAATTAATAGTCAAATAAATATAAGAATTATACCTTACTCTGCCCCATGTTCTCGTAAAACTACAGTTGAACATTTTAGTTCGGAAGCTATGGATTCAGATGCAGAGCGGAGAAACTTCATATCCATTTGCAAAGTTTACAGTATTAATACTTGTCAACAAATCCATGTGATTCATTATTGCCACAGACGGGGTATTCAACTGTTGCCTCATGGAAATTATTAATCGACTCACTATCAACAATTGTGCACGTTTTGTGCCACAAAAATGGGGATTTCTCGCTGAACCTGTGGGTGTTTTCAACAGTTCACCCTCTAGCATTGGACATTGTCTGGAGAGTCTAGTTTGTGCGCTTGGAAAAAATTAGAACTATGCGATCACTTATTCGACTCAGTTTTTTGTTATCTCAACGGACTACGCAGAAAGATTTGTTATGGCACTAAGGATTAACCTATCATCAAAATCGTTAAATGAAATAAAATGTAGACAATTTATTGTAATGAGCTTAAGAATAATACACTAGGGGTACTATGTGGTGGGTTTTAAATTCGTTAAATGATCTTATGTGTAAAATTTTATAAGTTAATTGCTATATTTTTGGTCGTTTACATTTTCTTACAAATCACATGTAATTCACAATAAAATTAACGAAAATTGCAAATGAAATACTCAAGACGAGATTGCTGAAAATAAATAAAGTTATTAAATTCGTCTTTCTTTAGGCTGAGTGGAACTCTTATGTGACAGAATAAAAGATTGCAAGACTTTTGAAATATTTATTATTCAAAAATAGTAACATTTTAATTATTCACAAAACAGAAAACAAAAAATAATTTTGCAAATTTTCCGTAAAAAAAAAACAAAAAAAGTCTATGGGCTAACTAAGACCTAATTTTTCAGCTTGGATTCGTTTATGATAAGTTAAGTTTAGTCTAGTCAGATGTAGAACCATTATCTGACTGTTTAATTTTCTATTTAAGATCACTATGAAAAATTTTCATCAAAATATAGCATTTTTAAGTAAATTTGAAACGCTTCAGAGAAGTGCAACAATTGAAAGAATGACTAATTGACTTTCAGCTTAAAGATATTATCTATTGCTGAATGTAAATCCGTATCCGTAGGGGAAAATTGGTCAGAATTAGACAATGATATGTTATAATAGTTTGCCTTAGAAAAAATATTGACAAAGCATTATTTATTCAGTGTAAATTTCTTCGTCCAATAATAATTAAAATTTTATATCAGCCCGATTTAAACGTTTTTTGACAGATTATACGAAAAAAAAATTATTTGCATGCTTATCTGTCCCAGTCTCCTCTATTTTTTAATATTCCTAAATTTGAATATTTTTTTTTATTGAAAATAATATCATTTTATTGAAGTTTTTCCGGAAGAGGCAAGGGAGTGCAAATTGGAGATTTTAGGGATTTAAGAAGATAAATTATTACTTTTTCCGTATATGGTTTAAGCACCATCAGAACGTTATCTTTTTTTACAGATTTCAACTTCATATCAATAATTAATTTAATTTTCAATTTAGGTCGAGAAGCAATTCAATTTTCGTCAAAAATCGGACATCTAACGTAACAAAGCTCCTTAAACATAGATTTAAAGGCTATAAAAGCATGTTTTATATTATCTTGTTTAATGGAAATAATTTATTTTTACATTAAAATTCATAAGCATTTAAGATATTCAAAGACTATTTCCAGAAATTTTTATTTAAAATCATAAAAATTTAAAAAAAATAGCCTTTTCGGTGGTCAGAGTGACTCTCATGATATATTTATTTGAAGTCAAAAAAGCCAAATCTTCTCCGGTTTTAGGTAAGTATAGCTCTCGATTAAACACATTTATTATTATTTATCTATTATTTATTTTTCATAAATAGAAATTTGAATTTTTGGCATAGTCTTGTACGAAAAACAAGACAATTTTAGGTGAAATTTACATCACATTTTGTATTACAAAAAGGTTTTGATTAAAAAATCTTCAATCAATCCTTTAGGGACAAGCGGTTTGCCGGTGACTCATATAGAAAATAAACTGTTTTTAAACTGTTTAAATATATTTATTTCTTAAATGAGATATAAAAAAAAATATAAAAAGCCCAATTGGATATTTTTAGTTGGAAATTGGATATTTTCAACTAAAAATTATATACATGACTCTATTTTCGCCTGCACATTTGTATATGTGGTTTGAGGCGAAGTAGATTAGTTCTTTAATTATTTAACCCTCACCCTCTAACGTTTAAGAGTTACTCCACTTTTACTGGTCCAATAAATATTTTATTTGTTTAAAATTGCCTTAGTAGCCTCTGTCATAGTCTTACTGACATTATTCTGAAGGTTTGGACTCATTTTGAGTCTTCGTTTCGTTGCTATTCCCAGTCTTGTGTGATAGGTTAGAGAAAAGGTAGGATTTTTTTTTTTGTGTGAAAAATCACATTTTCGAATTCAAGAAAAATACAGAATTAAAACAATCTGACTAAAATATTTTTTTTACTGAAACACTGAGTAAAAAAGAGTGTGCGATTAACTTTTTTTCCTCAGAAATTTAACACTTTTTAAGTGTAAAAATATATCAACATTTTTTAATGTTAATTTTACTCCTCTTTAAGGGTAAAACTAACATGAAAAAGGGTAACTTTAACCCCTAAAACATCTAAAAAGGGTAATATTTACACCGATTTTGGATAAATACTGCAGGGTAAAATTAACATTTCCGGAATGTTATTTTAGCTTTTTCGGATTTCTTTCAGTGAAGGTATGTCGCTCTACTTTGTATAATATTTTTATTAATTTGAAAAAAATAAAAATGTGACTTTTAGAAGCTAAACGAGTTTTAAAAAGTTTTACAGTTTTACATTTTTTTCACTTGGCGTCTAAACAAAAAGAGTTAGGGGAAAGTACTCTCCCTTAGAACGTTCATGCCTTCGAATAATGTGAATTTTCTTTTATTTTTCCTAAGAGATTTACACATTTCTATTAAATATTAGTTAGCTTATCATCAATTATTGATAATTACGTGGTAATAATGGGTAAGTCTCTCAGAATATATAAAAAAAAATCACATTATTCGAAGGCATGAACGTTCGAAGGGAGCGTACTTTCCCCTAATGAAGAATGGATGATATTATTGGGTTTATTGGACCATATTATATCACTACTTTCTTTTTGAATATTTAAAATTTGAACTTTAGTTTAGAGGGTTAAACAAATGTGACAAAAACACTATTTGAGTTATTTTAATAATGTCTATACTAGTGAGTCTAAGTATAAGTGCTATATAAAATTTCAAAATATTTTCTAAGTTTTGGAAACAATGCATTAAAGTCAAAATATAAAGAGTGTCTCAAACACGCCAGCTCTTCCCTAATTGCGACATAGTAATAAATCAAATTTAGTAATGTATTAATTAAGGATAAATTCTGTATTCTTATACATATAAAGTTTTGTAACATTTATACCAGGAGCAGGTTCTGAATTAGGCTATTCCACCCTAATCAGAAAAAAAAACAATTTTGGTTTATGGGTCACCAATGTCCTTCTGATCCTTGAGGGGTTGAATACTTGTTAATTTTTTCTTTTAATGGATTCGGTCTTTCAGTTTTTGAAAAATCATGACTATCGATTTCAGAAATAAAAATTTGTGAAATGTGTTGCTAAAACTCCTGGTTTATACGGACCAAACCAAATGGTTCTGCCGTGACATGATTCAAAATTAAGCAGAACACAGAAACAAGTTGAATATGGATAAATTGGGAATATCTTAAGATTATTCTTTATTCTTAATATCCGCAAAGCCTAAATAGAATTTTTACGCAGTAACATTTGGCGTATAAATAATCAGTGTTACCACAAGTTTATCATGACTTATCTCTAGTTTTAAATTTCATAGTTGAATTGACTTCTGTGCATTGTGGTAGAGCAGCTAAAATAGGCGCCGCCAAAGAAGCCATGAGTTTCAACTTCGTATTCGGACAGATATTAGCCACTGATTACATTATTATTGTTGTAATTTTTCTATTACCATGTGTCTCTGGCAGAATCTAATTTTACTTCTTGACTGGGGCATTGTATGTCTCTTTGCGATATATGAATGAATCTCTAATTCACTATGCAATCATTGGTAAAATCTCTTTTTGCAGAATACTTTCCATCTTCCTTCACGTACAATTCATCGTGGAGGTTGGTCATGTATTCAGCATCAGAAGACACTAAATTTATCTTGATTAGGGGGCAATCGAAAAGTCACAATCTCCATGAAAACAACGAGATTTATTTATAGGATCATTGTTGCTATATATACTCAATTTGATCACGCGGAAGTCAAGTCAGTCCCTCCCATCCTTGTTCATCATGCACGCAATTTTCCGTCACAGATTCTCACATTATTCCTCGTTCATTATCTCTCTCTTCTTTCTCCGAGATTTTAGCATATGATTCATCTTCCGCTGATCGAAAAAATATATTTTGAAATTTGTTAACATAACTGGGAGTCAAAAGTATGTCAGAATATCTTCATCGTCTCATCCAACCGTGATTAAGTGGCCTCTTCACAAGGGATATTGAAAATTAAAATGATCTTGCGATGTCCAGGAGTTGAATGGGAAAGAGACTGATGATGTACTTAAAAGACTGCAAACAAGTTCTTTCATATCAATATTGATCGCCTTTTTTGGCTTCTTCCTCATCTCGCATGAAATTTCTTGCAATTTCGCCATCCCATTAGAATAATGGGAAATCCATTTATTAAATTTAAAATTAAAGAGAGAAATCTGTAGTGGGAAAAGGGAACGTGGAAAGAACATGAGGACATGTGTCGGATTTAATTTTGGTATTGATTGATTTTGTCATTACATTTTAATCGGTCACAACCAATTAAGAAGTTACCTCTTCGGTAAAAGATTCGATCAATATATTCCAAGAAATACTTTTGTAATTGCATAAGACAAACTTTCAAATTAATTACATTTTGTCACTATATCTTCATGAAATATGCAAAGCCTAATTATCAAATCGATACTGCAAACAAATTATCCGTAGTATTTCTGGGGCAAATTATCATGGAAGGCATGAAAAGTTATGTAAATTGAAAGTATCACATAGATTATAAGTTCTTCTTATATAATTTTTTTAAAGAAAATAATATAAAATATTATTTTCTTTGAAAATTTAAGAAAGATAAAAAGATGTTTGTAAAAGAATAAAAAATGATCGTTAAGTGATTACCTATGTTATGAACAATGTTTGTAAAAAAGTACAAAATTTTACGAACTTTTTAGTGGGTTATACAGTTTGCGAGCATTTCTTAAGTCCCCAGTAGCAATTCACAAACATTTACGAACAATTTTACAACATATTTTTTCTGTAACACTTTCTAAACAATCTCACAACGTTTCATGTTAAAAATATTTCTATTTTATCCGAGACACACTTGCGGAGATTATTTGCGGAGAACATGTAAGTTTATCTCAGGAATGAACCACTGCGGGATATTTTCTAAGATTCGCCAAGTTCAAAGGGGCCTTATAGGGGAAGGTAGGCATGGTTCGCACAGAGTGAACCTTCAAACGGTGCGAATTTTCTCTTTGTTTGCAAAGAGCTGCCTTACCATTTTTCATCTCGTTTCATGAGCTTAATAATTGTCTATCTTATGGCTGAGAAATGACGAACTTAGATCTTTGTAAATAAAGAGAAAATTTTCGTTGTTTGAAGGTTCACTCTGTGCGAACCATGCCAACTTTCCCTAAGACAAATCAGTTTGCAAGTAAGGAATATTTTAAACAATTTTTTTTTCATATTTCTTAACACTTAAACAATCTTTTCTCTAAAAAATCTATTGACAATTCCAAAAAACTTCACGATTAATTCTTTGCAAACTTTGACAGCTATAATAATTACTTAAAAGTTTGAAAATTAAAATTGTTAATTTTTTCTTCAAGAGTGTTCTGATTCATGTCCCTGCACATATGGTACAATTAATAAGGCTGTACGTACAGTGTAATGTAGTGTCGTGTCTGGCGTAAGTTGAATTGTGTATTAATAGGAATTTTTAGAGGCATAGTGGTTAGAGATTATAATAAATTATTAAAGTAAACGACTGAAATGTGATAATAGGTGCTAGTCATATAAATTTTAAAACCAATACGCCGTGCTAACGTAGAACGTCTGAAATTTTTAAAGCATTTGAATAATTTAAACGTAAGGAAAAATTAAAACAACACCATTAACTTTTTTACTTTTTTTCATGGTAGTGAAGCATCATATTTTTATCAATATCAGTTACTTTAATTTTCATCAAGAAAATAATATCCAAGAAATTACATTTTGCAAGATTTCATTTCAAATACAATGGTTAAGTACTCAGAGAAGACTGAAATACATTATAATTTATGAAAAAGCTGATGGTCAAGTGACTGCTCTTTTTTTCACCGTTTAAGTTTAATTACTTTCTTTAAATTCGACAGTACCTCTGTCGATCCTTTACACGTGTTCAAAAGCAAAAAAATGACAGATGTGATAAGAATTTAATAAACTTTTTTCTTTAACCGTTTATTAATCGTTCTTGGACACTTTCCTTGCCGCTGGGAGTTTCTCAACTAATGTTCCACGAAAAAAAGATGCACCAAAAGAAATTTCTTTGCCCCCATAATTTCACTAATAATGTGAGGAAATTAAAGGTGACAGTCACTGTCATCGCTTCAATCTGCAGTTTAATTGGAAATTAAAATTCAAGTGAAAAAAATGTATACAATTAACTCACATAGAGGACAGAGGGGATATTTACGATATACATAATTTAATGATGTCTGAACTATGGACATTGTACATGCTAGTAGCAATAAATTTAAGCAAATGTCCACACCAACTACAAAAAAGTTCATTTTTTCTGGCGATCAACTCGAATTTTAGCTATTTTGAGATCTTGATACGCTTGAAAATAGATTTTACTAACTTAATGAATTTATAAAACATTAAAACACTTTGATCGAAATATTTTTAAAAATTTTATACTTGCTTATACCAACAAGTATACAAGCAAGCAAACACAAAATAGTCTTAGGGGAGGGGAGGGCGTTAACTTTTACGCAGAATTGATGCTAATCATATTGGATGGATATTAATCATATTGAAGCTTACTATGTCCCCTAATGACCATGTCATATATAAGATTAATACTTTCTCAAGTATCTCTCGCATTTCGCTCGAAAACTGTCCGAATCACAGTTGACATGCATGAAAAATTGCTCGAATTTCCTGTAATACGATTCAGTAAACAATGAATACGAACAATAATATCTTACTCATCGTATTATTCCATAGTGTGTACTCTTTCTTACACACGTGATTTTCCATCTGAAATTTTCCATACTATACACCTCTCTTTCAATCTTTTCTTACTCTTAGTATTAATCTTATATGTGCCACCACGGTCATGATCATGCCACATATAAGATTAATATTAAGATTAATACCTTCTGAATTGCTAGAATGGCAAAAAAAGATAGAGAAATTGTTTTATCTTGCCTCTCTATCGCATTTCCCCTCTGCATACAAAGTTGGCAGCCATACAATCGCCCGAAAACCGACCGAAACTTAGAAGCTCAATTTAGGTTCTCCAGGCCAAATGTTCTTATGATAGGCGAATCCCACTTTAATCGTGGAATAGTGATACCATCCACAGAAGCAAGAACCATGGGCATGGTTTATAAGGGTTGATAAGGCTGTTGTATGCTCAGGAGTTTTCCCATTCAGCAGGCAGAGTTTCATCATGAACTGTGTGTTGTACCGCAGACAAAAATTACTCCTGGTCCATTGATGGGCAGATATTAGCTTCTCTCCTGCTCTATCTCAATACCACAAGCATTTAAGTAAACCTCCCGAAGTATAGGCTTAAATGTAAAATGGGTATTTGGGGCTATGAGAGACCCGACAGCGCATTGTGGTACCTGGTAGTAGAAGTGGGTGTCTGTCGTGAATAACTCACTAATTGTAAACATTCGCAATTCAAATTTGTCTAATTCTAGCCCTGGCTAAATCTGCCCTGGTTTACCCAACTGTGTGAATATAAGATCAATCAGAATTGATTAATTAAATTATAGCATTACAATAGCAGTTGAAAAAAAGTCTTTCAAATAGCCCTGATCTCCCCTACAACGAGCATCTGAAGCAAGTGGCAAATTTAGTCTATACGAATGTCCTGTCTTTGTTCCTGAATAATTTTTGTTGTTCTAAAGGTGTATTAGAAAGTGTGAATGATAAATCAGTGGAACTTTTACAAGCTTTTCAAATCCAATTTGTCTGTCGTTGCAACAAAAGAGAGTTTATCCACCTCTTTTTCATTCAAATAATCCATTTACAATTACTGGAAGCCCCACAAAATGCCGGAGACACCCCTTTATTCTGGTTGAAAAAAAAGTAAAGAAAATGGGTCTTAAAATACATTTACAAATCCAGAATGGAAATTGAGCAATTTCCTGTGCACTTTCGCGCCCTTTTCCCCAGCAAATTGTGACGAGATATAAGGAAAGACTGGCTATAGCACGTGGATTGAAATAAAGAAGTTGCGTTGAAGATACTCGTTAACAGTGAAGGACATCAGCAAATTTATCGCCACCTGAAGATTATATCATGTAATATTTGCTTGACCTCAACGAGCAACTGCGAATAATTCACGTGAATTAATAAATTGAAAGCGATTATTATGTCTTTTGCGCTGTGTATTTGTGATGAACAGCCAGAATCCGAAGATCGACACGCGTCTTTTCCCACCTTTTCATCGTCCGAACAGGTGAATTTGGACCCATGTAGACGTCAACCCGTGTGCAATTCCAACTGACGGCTACAGTGCAAATAAATAGTCGTTAATTAACTGCCATATCCAAAGAGGTGTTTCCCTTGTGCAGAAATAGACTAAAGACTAAAGGAAGACTAGTGGAAGAGGGAAATGATGAAATTGGGATTTGGCAATGAAAATAAAACATACACTTAAGATGTGATTAAGTGAGATTTATTCTTGCCCTTTCTTTATCTTCCCTTCTTTGGCCACTTCAGGAAAGCTTCTGGAAGGCATCCTTCAGCATTTGGTTGCACAATGCCGCATACGGATTCATCTCAATGAGTTGAGCGCGAGCAAATTTGCTTCCGAGATTTGTAGCGGTTTTGAAGTCATCTCGAGCGGCATCGTCATCACCCATCTTTCGGCGCAGGAGACCACGCTGGCACAGGGCACGACAGCCCGTACGACCTGTGCCACCGGATAACTGCAGGGCCATCTCGAGGTCAGCCAGAGCCGCTGGAATATTTTCAGAATTAATTATTAAATCCGTAGATATAGAGGAGCTCAAGGCGATTTTACGGATAATTAAAAAAATTGGCGTAACTGTTTCATATTTCAAAATTTTGCAAACATTTAGAAAATTCATTGAAATAATTTATTTAAGAGCTACAATTTAAATACCTGAGATGGTAAAGAATCTCAGCTAAAAATATAATTTTACAGTGAATATTATTATATGATTTTAAATTAAAAGTTTCGTTTTACGTATAAAAACCAGTAATAAGCCCAGATAAGCTTGTAGCTCAGATTCTTTATTGGCAACATCGGAATGCTTGTAATTCGGTGTGCTTGCAACGAAAAGCGATTTTTACCGCCCCAGAATATTCGTGATCTATGAGTATGATGAGTATCATAGCGTTTGGATCCAAAATTTATCTGATGAGGTTGGATTTTACCTCGGACCATGAAAGCTGAGATTGTAAAGAATTTCATATAAAATATGAGATTTTTTAGGTTATAGTCTATAGGGGAGACTGGGGCAAAACTTGTCAAAACGCATATTTAATTCTTTCACGAGCTCTGAGAGAACTTAAACGTTTTATAATGAGCCTATTCTTATAGGAAATTTACTGCTCTACAACATTGCAGAAGACTATTTTCCTCTATCTCAAAAGAAATGTGATTTTCAAATCATTTTCTTTTTTTTTGGTTTCCTATCACCGAAAGACAGAATAAATTTTTTTCTCCAAAAGAAAGTTTTATTAAAAAGTTTAGCAAGATACATGCAGTAATTATCTTAGATTTGCACAAGGGTCTGACATTAGCTCTGAAAAATGCAAACATTTTTAGAGTAAATTCTTTCTGCTTTCGTACGTTTGGCGAAATATATCTCCAAAATTATAGAATTCTTGGCTTAGGATCATTTCATATAGGGTGGTGTCACCACTTCTCGCCAGTGACTCATTTAAATCGAAGAAAAATCATATTATATGAGTAATAAAAAGGATATCAGGAAGAAAAATCAACCCTGAATATATTTTTTAATAATATTATACAAAATAATTGAGTTTGGGTTTTTTCAAGTAGGTGGCGAGAAGTGGTTATTTTTGATTTTTTAATAAAAATATTGTTTTTTTTAAGTATTCCACCGTTAAATTGAGGGACTATTAGTTTGATACATCTATAGACAACATATCTAAGTAACTTTGTGTCAAATTTAAGTTACTTTATAATAAGGGTTTAAAAATTATAATTAAATTAATTTCAGTTTTTCCTAAAAGTGGTGATAAGTGGTTACTGCACCCTAGTTTATTTAAATCTGTTGACAATATGTAATCAAATTTCTATAAAAAATGTTTATGGAATTATTGCTTCCCCCGGTTCAAATATGAGTTTAATTCATCAGGTTAATAGGAAATATTTGGGTTTTGAATGTCAGACGAATAAATGTACTCTGAGAAATATTGCCCATCGAGAAGTTTGTTTTTTTTTTTTTCAAAAAAACTGTCTTCAAAAATCAGATTTAACTGAGGGATTTTTAATTTTCAAAAATGAACTTAAATAAAAATAAAAATTCATTGTGTTAAAAAATAGAGAAAATATGGTGTTTTTCTGTATCCTTGACCCGCGTAACCCCTTAAATCATTCATTTCTTGAAAAAAATAGGTCAAATTCATTAATGGCCTCTATACATTGGGAGCAATTTTTGTCAAAAATTGCTTTTTTGAAGGAAATTCCCTGCAGCAGGGGGAAACGTCAAATTTATGTCAAAAACCCAATTTTTGACGAAAATTGCTCCCAATGTGTAGACGCCTTAAAGAAAAATTGGAAAAATATGAAGTGTTCGAGGACAGGGTGCGTGCGAAACGTGAAAGCTTTGCCGTACTATCAACATTGAAATTTTCAAAAGACTTTCGAATAAGAATACTTGTTTAAAATTCTACTATTAAAGACTTTCTTTAAAGTATTGCAAATTTTAACTTTTTTAAACTCTGTCTTCCAATAAGGAATATTTTATAAGAAATGTTTCTAGGGGGAAGTGGGGCGCCTTTGAATTGGGGCAGCTTTAAAATTGAATTTTTTTCTCTTATTTTTAAATGAATATGAACTTTATCAAGATATAATTTCGCTCCACAAATGAATTCTGAAGCTATATTGGATTATGATACGGCGCATTTCTATTTAAAAATAGGAGGAAAAAGCCCACTTTCTAAGCTGTCCCAATTCAAAGCTGCCCCACGTCCCCCTAATTGTTGTAATATGTTTAGCTAAGATTCTTTATAATCATTTTTGAGAGTATTCCGAAAATATGCCTTTGAAATTGGCATTTTTCACCTACTTTTAAATAAAATTTAGCCTTATTGTGATATAATTTAGCTGCATAAACAGGTTGAGAAGCTAAACATTATGATATGGCTCACTTCCACTTAAACATAGAAGAAAAATCCCAATTTCAAAGGTGCCCCACTTTCAAAAGTGCCCCACTTCCCCCTACACGGGGGAAAGTGCTTTAACGTATTGCAAAAGATTGTGAATGGATCTTTTGAATATCTGAGACACACCTTGGTCATTGTCGAGAAGTCGATAAGCTTGTGCACGGTTATTCCAAGGCGCAGGTCTCATTGGCGCCACCTCTATGGCACTAGTGAAAAGTTCCACCTGTATTATGTATAAAAGAAATTTAAGCACATTGCAAGACAAAGGTAAAATAATTTTGCAATATTATAACTTACAGCTTTTGTAAAGTCACCAACTTCTGCCACTTTTATCGCTTCCACTTCCCTTCGAATTGATTCTTTAACTTGTGCTGTTGGCTCTTCATATGGATCTTGAACTTCTTCTGGAAGACCTTCATCGAAATTCCAATTAACACCTTCTTCAGCACCACCACCAATTTGGAAAGGATTGAAGATGGATTCAAGCACTGCTCGATCCTTATCACTAAGCAATTCACTGAGAACTTGAGGCATGTTCACTGGACCAACAAAATTTTACGTTTAACTTGAGCGGAGATATTCGTGATACTGAAAGTGAATCCGCAGTTAGAAGCCTCATTTAAATACTGGATACTTGTTTGTCGTCAAGAAAAGAATATTTAATAAACAGTGATCAGGAGACAAACAACAACAAGTGGAACTTGATTTCACGAAAGAACTTCGTGCAACAATTATGGCTTGATGTTAGGGAAAATTTTTGGATGCGATTCAAGTGTTAAATGGGAGAAGTTGATAAATTGAGGAAAATCATCTCAGTTTTATGACTTGTTCTCGTCACATTTGAGAGATTTTGTTGGCTTATGTGAGAAATTACTGGCGGAGAATTATTAATTTTTCAAAGCTTTAAATTGAATGTAATAACAAGATGCATTACAATTGTATAATTGTAAGAGACTAAATAATTAATTTTAGATCATGAATTCTTTAGTTTAGGAGCTAAGTCCGACAGTTATTAGATTTTCTAGTTTTAAAATATGGTTATAGGGGGAAGTGGGGCACCTTTGAAATTGGGATTTCTCACTTATTTTTAAATAAAATTAAAACTAATAGGGATAGGGTAAGTGTGCCAAATTCCTGCCAGCTTGCAATTTCGGCCATATTTTTTGTTCCTAGAATTTCCATGAATTTTTAGTTTTTGGATACTCTTGAGATTGTACAATGCAAAAAAATAACAAAAATGTAGCTTCTACGAGCAAGATGATCTGAAAAAGATATTTAAAGAATTCTGGGAGGGCAGGGAACTATGAGAATGAAGGTTGCCGAAATAGGCCACCAATGCTATATCTACATTTTTATTCATTTTAAAATGTATTAAGAATGATTGTAGAGAAAATAAAGATGATAAATTGTCTGCAAGGCTCCAAGCAACATTCCTTATAAGAGTAACAAAAATATTCAATTTTTATTAAAAATATTACATTTCAAACTTGAGACTTTGTCGCTTGCATGCAACTATGTCGAAATTTGGCACACTTACCCTATATTTTAGATTCTTAATCTGTTTGTGCAGCTAAAATATATTACGACAAGGCTCAATTTTATTTCAAAATAGGTGAAAAATCCCAATTTCAAAGGTGCCTCATTTTCAAAGGTGCCCCACTTCCCCTAATGCAATCCCTGAGCAAACCACTCTCAATTTCATTCAAAAGAACGGACTCTAAAGAACGTACCCTTGGAAATAGACCACGTCCACATTGCATTAAAATTTTAATGCGCAAGTATATTACCAGGGAAAGATAAGTACTCATAGAACTAGTTTATTATTACAAATCTATCAGAAATAAAATTCATTAGGGGGAAGTGGGGCACCTTTGAAATTGGGATTTTTCACTTATTTTGAAATAAAATTGAGCCTTATCGTGATATAATTTAGCTGCACAAACAGATTAAGAATCTAAAATATATCTCGATTAGTTTTAATTTTATTTAAAAAGAGATGAAAAATCCCAATTTCAAAGGTGCCCCACTTCCCCCTAGTGCTACATTGAGTGGTTACCTGCATGGAATTCCATTGATTTATTTAGGAAAATTGAATATCATTTCCTTTAATGATTACTCTCTATCAAAGGAATATTTTGAGAAGCTGGAATATTTCAATAATTCGAGCACATTCACATAATGGTTTTCAATGAAGAAAATTTTATGGGACGTAAATTATCAAGCCAGTATAAAGTTCATTTCAATTAAAATATTGCTCTCGAATTAAAAATCTTCAGGTTTTTAATTTTTTCAAATATTATGAGCTTTTAAGAATGTGAATCGTCATACCAACCTAAAATTCCATAACAATTTCATATAGGGTGGAATAACCGGCTATCGCCATGTTTAGGAAAAAATTTAATTCATTTAATCATAACTTTTGAATCCTTGTTACAAGATAAGTCAAATTTGACACAAAGTTACTTAGATGTATTGGCTCTAGATACGTGAAAACAATAATCCTAGAACATAACGCTGGACTACTTAAAATACTGATTTTTATTAATAATGCAAAAATAACCATTTCGTCGCCACTTTTTACCACTTTTCGCCAGTTTTGTAAAATTTGTAACCACTTCTCGCCACCCACTTGAAAAGAACCACACTCGGTTATTTTAGGCAATGCTATGAAAAGAATACATTCACCATTTCTCTTTCCTTGTGATCATTTTATTATTACTCTCTTTAATTGATTTTTCTTCACTTTTATTTGAGAAATCAAATTATGGGGCTTTTGCAGAAAGTAAACAATGCAGATTTGACAACTGAGAATGTACGAAATGAAGTTAGCGTCGCCTATTGAAAAGATATGGCGACAGATGGTAAAATCAATTCCAGAATATTACCACTTCTCGCCATGCCTCATTTTTATACAAAAATAATATAAAATGAAATATTAATTGACTAAATACAAATTTTATGTATTCCACAAGTGCAATTAAAATATTCAATAGACAAATTATTTACCCAAATAGGTATTTATGGCCTGATGAAAATTTGACGACACTTAGTACATTTGGTAAGAGATGTTGGATTCGATGCACTTGCTTAAAATATTGCTCTAAAAAGTGATCAAAATCGTGAATCCAAAACGAATAATTATTATTTTTCGATTTTATGCGTAGAAGCAGAAACAATACAAAAAAATTGCGACTCATTTATTTCATAAATTGCGAAAAATAGCGATTTCAATGTAAGTGGCGAGAAATGGGGCACTGGCGAGAACTGGTGATTCCACCCTAATTTACTTAAATATCTTTTGTGTTGAGGATTTAAATTTAATTTGAAAATGGAACATCTCTTAAGAAAATCTTCTAAAATGCAAATTTAAAATAAAATTCTTTAACCCTAAAATTTAATTGAGTAGTCACTGTTATAGCAAAATGAACCATCTGATAAATTGTGTTTAATACTGGTGTACTTTCCTAAAATCACATTCAACATATCAGGTTTTAAATGAGATTCAGTCGATAACTTACTTGACATCATTGGGGGCTCGTCAAATATCCCCTTCCAGATCTAAATGATGTCAGTCAAGGTGATGAAATTCTTCCTATTGAATAAGTCTGCTATCAATTGGAGACAAAACGTGGATTTAATACGAAAAACAAAGACAATTTTGAATGTATTTTTATAAACAGTTTTATTATCTAATAATAATCTTGTGAATTTTCATCACTGATAAACAAGTTCTCTTTTAATTTCTTCTCCATTTAAATATCAATATAGATAATAAGATGAAACTTAACATGTTTCAAACACTGTGACTCTCTTTTTATTTGATGTTACCTTTCTTGCTTCAATCAATGCAAAAATTTATTGAAGAGTTATAATTTTACTCTAAATGGTTCTTTTCCTTTAAGAAAAAAAAATAAATTTAATGTTGGATTTTGCAATAGAAAGACAGTGACTAATAATTTGTAATGGATTTTTAAAATGAATTGAGAATTTATTGAAAGAAAATCTTGTAATATTTCTCTATTTTTTTTGCAATTTCTTTTTACTTTGTGTTTTCACAAGCATTGTTGCTTTTAAAATTTGTTCACTTGGTTTTCATTTTCCACTTTTTTTTATATAATTCATACCATCTCAATTATCTATACACAATATGTACAAAATTGCTTCAATAATAAGTTCAATAGTCAATGTTAGTTAATTATTACTGGAATATCTTGGTAACTTTTTAATTAGTTTTATTTTAAAATAAAATATTTCAAATGTCTGGATAAAAGTCTCCTGATGCTGATTGATTTTTTTTCACTCTATTTACTTTCTTATTTAACTTTGTTCATCGTCAAATTTACATAAGATTCTTGTGAAATTCACTTCTCAATTCTATTTTCTTTTTTTTTTTATAAACACTCTTTCCGCAAAGAAAGAGTGTACCCTAAAAATATATCCTTATAAAAAATAAATTAGAAAAGTCTATTAATATTCCCTCTATTTTTTTCATCATTTTTTTTTTAATTTTTTAAGCAATATTTCCATGATATTTCTTAAAATCTCGATTTAAAGAAAAATAAAACAATGTGATTCTAAGAATGATTTCTAGGTTTACAAATTAAAAGTGAAGATCGGTGGTGTTAATGTATAATTTTTTTGTGATACATTTTAGAATAGAATGTGTTCTTTTTTTTTGATTATTTTGTAAAGATTTTGTTTTTGGTATTTTCCTATTTAAAAATTGAGATCCATTTGAGTAGTTTTTTTTGGCAATAACACAATTTGAAGAAAAAAAAATAAAAGGAATTTGATATATAAAGTTTAATATTTCAAAAATTGCTCTTATTTTTTTTGTTTTAAATGACATGAGAAGCATTTCAGGCAGAAAGGAGAAATAACGAATAAATGCATTTCTATTTCTATGTTTTTTTCTTTACTTAATTCCTTCATATTTATCTTCTTTTTTAATGTATTATAAAAAAATCTACTTAATTACAGCGTTTTTTTCTTTTACATTTCTTTCATGTTAATTCTTGTTTTAATATCGACAATTACTGGTACATAAATAAGTTTTCAACTTTATCAATTTTCTCTTTTACTATTTTTTTGTTTTTTTTTTTGTTTTTTTTATTCACTGTTTCTTTTAATATTTTTACACATTAGCAGACTATAGCAAAAATTGCATTATGCTTAAAATATTCAAATTGATGCTAGTTTTATGTGAATTTGTTTTTTTTTACCCAATTTTTGTAACGATTTTAATTTTAAATATACTTTTTTTTTTCAATAAAACGAGCATTTAAAAGGCATTTTTCACATTTATAATCGTTTCTCAATTAGTTATTCACTTGTTATCATTTCTTTACATTTAATAATATTTAGTGTTTCATCTTCTGTCTCTGCTGGATTTTTTTTATTTAATCTTCCTTCACATTACCTTTAGTATACAATGAGCTGCAGATTAATGCTAATGAAAATAAGTCATCATTTTGTAATTTTTTTTTACGTTTTGCTGTGTTTTTTTTTGTTTTTATACAAGAAGAATGAATGAATTACGTGAGGCATTAATACTTTCATAATCTTCACCTTTTCTCTTTTGTTTCTCTTTCTTCTCTGAATAAATTTTCATTTTAAATTTATACTATGTGATAAAAGTGAGTCAGTTTATTAGTTAATGAAATGATGTTATTTAATTCGATTTAGCAAGCTCCCATTTATACATTGATTATTTAAAATTCTTTTCTTTTTCTTTTGTTTTTGCCTTATGTTATTTTTTTTAGATGTTTTTTTTTTGTCTTACCAAAGTTTTCATATCAGTGTCTTTTTCTTGAATATTTTAAGTTCAAAGGATATTTTTTTTTGGAATGGTATTGTTGGTTTTTTGTTTTGGCTTGTTTGCTCACAAAGAATGGAAGGATACTCATTAAGTTCTTTTTGACATTCAAAACATACCTAATTTATTCCTTGATTGCTCTTGGACATTTTGGTGCTAGACAAGGTGAACTTATCACAAAGATGGTTTGAAATCATATTCACATATTTACTTTGGTTTTCATTTTCTTTCTTAATCCACAGAAAATAAATAGTTATTTCTTTCTAATTCCATCTTTAGCACTAAGAACGATGAACGTCTTTTCTCATTTTTTTTTCTTTAATTTTTTTGTATAATATTTAGGAAGAATTGTGATACTCTTGCAGTGGTTTGAAGGTACAAGGATTGAAGGCTTTTCATCTCTTACATAAATATATTTGTGTGGAAAGTTGAAAAATAACTGTGTGAATATGATTTTTCATTTATTTTTTGTTAAATTTCTTTGCATGTCCAAATTGCTTCTTGTTTCTCGTGTATAATAATTTGGCGATTGCTGGTGTAAATAATTTCTTCATTCGTATTTTTACGCTTATTTAAACGTTTTAATTTATGTTTTTGTTTTCTTTTTTTTTATTCTGTTTTTAATTTCGACCCTGTCGGCTAGAATATCTTAATTTAATATGGTTGTTCTTCTTTTTTTTGTTAAAATGAAGAACATTTACCGCGTCACAGTAAGAGAAAATAATTTATAAATAATTGGGATTCACGAAGAGACAGTACAGAAATTGAAAGAACAAGAATAAAGATTATCTACAGAGGAAAAAGCTTCTATACATGAATATCGAAAGCTTTAAACTGAAAGAACACGCTATTACAATCAGTAATCCCATTTGTAGAGCTTTTTGTTCACTTTCATTAGGAATAACAATAAAGTCTTCAAAGTAGATGGAACACTTTTATAATGTCGTAGCTATTTTTTTAATTCAATATTTCACAGAAAGATAGTCTCATCCTTTATGATATATTTTATCGACTTGTTTTCAGGTAAATCATTCTTGGATTTATTTGCGAAACCCTTAAAAATTAACCAATAAAGTCAAAAACGGATTTCGGTATAATTTATACTCTGCAATTTGACCTTCTTTTGTCGACGTTTCGATTCTGGCCAAGATCCTCTTCAGGATCCCATTTAGAATCCAGGATCGAAACTTTGACAAACTAATGCAAAATTGCAGAGCTTAAATTAAACCGAAATTCCGTTTTTGACTTTTTGATATAAAAGAAACGGTTAAAATCCATTAAGCCACGCCCTTTGAAGCTTTCAAAATACACTTAGTCCCGGCATTAAGTAATTCGGGATTATGCACCTGACGGAATTATGCACATACAATTATGCAATTTTGCCTAACATTGAGAGTCAATTTAGGAAATCATTTTTGAAATACGCCTGAATGTATGTATACTACGTATGTATATGTATACTACGTGTACACTGCTATTCCGGGACACTGCGATGAAGGGCATCCCAGCATGTTGCGGTGTTAGGTCTGTAGCCTTATTGCTACAATATTGGACCAAAACTTTGGTAAGTCCTTTAATGCACCTTTAAAAGGATTATAATGAGAATTCTATGTTGAAATTCCTGCATAAGCTATTAAGTCCCTAAAGAGTGCACCCATTTTACTGCTAGTGTAGTATCCGTAATGGAACCAAGAGCGCTATAAGCATATTATAAGAATTTTGATTCTATAATGGCTTACTTAGAGAATCCTACAAGAGTATATTAAGAAAAAAGGCTTCTTGGGCAGATACCTACCCAAGCAGCAATTTTTTCATAAAATAGTCTTGTAGAATTCCCTAAGAAAGGCACTATAGAACCAAAAATCTATTTATTTACGTATAACGCTCTTGCTTCCATCATTGAGATTACTATGAGTAAAGTGGCGCACTCTTAAGGATCTTAAGAGCTGCTATGGGAATTTCAACAGAAAATTTTCACTTTAAGTCTTTTAAAAGTGCACTAAAAGACTTGTCTAATACTTGGTTTTATAAGGCAGCTATTTTGCTTCTTGGGTAGCTCTATTACAGTCCATATTCAGTAAAGCTTACTCCACTATATTATGCCCTGTAGAATATCTTGAGATTTCATTCCATTATTGACTCAATCAGTTGACATTATCCAGCGTCACCACTTTCTTTTTTAAAACTTTACTGTTTTTTTTTTTTGATAATTTGGATCGGAAAGACAAAATGACTTCTACTGTTTACAAATTCTCGCCAGAAAACTTTAAGAGTTAACGTAACGTATACATTAAACTTTGTGTAATATCAACTCAACTAGTGTATATGAACCTCAGTTAATCACTGTGAAAATAACTTAAAGACATTTACGGAGTTTAAAGAGTAAAAATCTATTCACATTTAAAGTTTGGAAGTTCATTATGGATTTCACTTAACTTTCCTCCAAAGAGCTATAAACTCTATCCATGTAATAGCTTGAAAGTAATCTTTCCTTAACTCTCTATCAACTCTGAAGACCGGAAAATAAAACTGATATAGTCATTTAATTTGCATGACGAAGAAAATATGAGAATAATGAAATGATGGTGTACTTATCCTTTGGATAATATAAAACGAATCGTTCTGAAGCATTTTGCATGACAACGTTCGCCTAAAAAAAAAACGTTTTAGTTTTATTTATCTTTAAAAAAAACCTCTTCCACCAAGGTATTTTGGTACGGACTTGTCTTTCGATACAAAAATCCCTTACTGAACTTTACCCTGCTTGATTTTTAACTAACATCCGGTGTAAAAAATGACACTAAAAAAATTTTGTTTTTAAAAATATTTTCGAAAATCTTCATTTATTAGAAACATTGCGAAATTAAGATTGGTTAAAAAGTTTAAAGTTTTTTTTTTAAGGTAGGGGAAAATGATCTGCCTTTGAATGCGGCAGCCGTTGAATGTTCCAATTTTTCCCTTATTTCTCCAAGCTAAAATTCAATTTTGTAAATAATAGTTGATACTATTAACTATTTTCTATTAACTTCGATTAACAAAATGAAATTTTAGCTTTGGGAAATAAGAGAAAACTTGAAGCATTCAAAGGCTTACGAATTTAAAGGCAGGCCACCTTTCCCTATTTGGTTAGTGAATTTCCAGTAGGGGAAAGTGGCCTGCCTTTGAATGCTGCAGCCTTTGAATGCTTCAATTTTTCTCTTATTTCCTAAGGCTAAAATTGCATTTTGGTTATCGAAGTTAATAGAAAATAGTTAATAATATTAACTGTAGTTCACAAAATGGAATTTTCATTTTGAAAATTAAGAGAAAAATTGAAACATTCAAAGACTTTTCAGCATTCAAAAGCAGACCACTTTCCCCTAACTCAATTTATTCCATTAATTGTTTTTTTTTTAATTTCAAATAAAAAAATACCTCAAACATAAAGTAACTCGGTTTATTACATTACTTTATCAATTTATAATTTAAATTTGTGTTAATAAAACAACTTCGTGTTTTTGATTTTAGCCAAGACTCACTTGGGGGTTTATAACAGACTGATATAGAATTTTATCTAAGAAATATACCATTATGTACGATTTTCCAAGACACAGTAGAGTATAAATTATGGGGTGGTATATTTCAAAATACAGATTTCTGGACTGTAATGATTACCGACCTTACCAACCAAGAATAGAATACATAGTTCGGGATAATGATAAAATGAAATTGATTTTTTACTCCCTCTTCGATATTTTATCAAAAATAATACTCCCTCCGTTCCGAAATAAGTCGTACGTTTGGCGAAAAATTAGGGATTAAGGAATGGTTTCAGAGAATGTTTTTGTTATTTGCAAATATCTTGTGTATGAACTATCCTCCAGGTTCAGGGATAATATGGGGATCCTACTACGATGGTAAGTTGAGGAATCGATATGTTGAAGTTGTCCATTTTTGGCGTTTTTTTCAAAGAGCTCCGGTAGATAGTTAATTACTACAAGATGGACTGTGATTAACATTACGGGCTAGAATTTGTTCTAAATTTTTAGCATGCACAAGTAGAAATCAACAGTTATTACCGATATGACATTTTTTATATCTCAAATTTTGCAGAATGAGCAATAAAAAGAATTTTCCTTTTTTATGTTTTCGAATATCTGGATGCAAAATGGTGAGGGATAGGGACTTAGGATCTTCAGCGGACCCCCCATAAGTTGATCCTGGGACCATTTATATGTTTCTCTAAAACATATCCAGAAATGAAAAAAAAAATCGCACGAGGTGTTCTCGAGCAATCCCAAAAAAGATGATTTTGGAGGGGAAGGGGAGGCGTGGGCGCAAAATAATGGACATATTAATGGTCCCAGGGTCAACTTATGGGGGGGTCCCCCGAAGGTCTCAAGTCCCTATCTCTCACCATTCTGCACCTATTTTAGATTGAAAATAAAACGCAAAAAATAAGACATTTTTAAGATATTCGTTCCTCAACTTACCATGAATATTGGACCCCAATTTTAGTGCTGAACATTAGCAATAGTTCTTTACAAGAGATAATTGTTATACACAAAACATTTACCAACAAACTTTCCCTTAATCCCAATTTTTCCCAAACGTATGACTTATTTCGGAACAAGAATTTTTCCCAAACGTACGACTTATTTCGGAACGGAGGGAGTATTAGATTTCCCGGTTTTCTTGTTTAAGATAGTAAAATATAGGAATTAAGAGATCATTCATTGTCAGTATCTCTTCGTTCATTGTATACAAGATTTATTGGGACGTGGCCTATTTTTGAAAGTTTTCTTTGGCAATGTAGTTCATTTTTTTTTAAATAGTGAACACTTAAATCTTTCAATTCTCGTTGGACCTAATTCTTGAAAGATAAGTTACATATAAACTTATTTTTGGGTGAAGCCCAATAAGAAAAATTGCATAATACTTTTGCAAGATACAGAAATAAGAAAAAAAGTTACGGCAATTTTAAAGCGTTCCAACAAGATCACTGATTGAAAATGCAGTTTAATACCTACTTAAGTCAATGTAAATTACACATAAAAGCTCTACTTTAAATATTATTTACATTCTTTTTTCTGCACAGACGCATTCGGTTTTCTTTTAGGCTGATGTGTCTTTTGTGAAACTTTCATTCACTGATTTCATTTTGTTTTTACTGAGAAGCCCATTACATCATAACATTTTATTCACCTACAATTAAAAATGCTCTATAATCCGTTACTTTTTTTTGAATTCACGCTCATCACCAAACGTGTGTTGCACGTTTTATGTAGCTTTCAGGTGGAGATTCTCTAGTTTTTCTTTCGTGCATGTTGGTTGGTCTCTTTTTTTTCCTAGTATTGTGGAGATAAGGACAGTATAAGACAAGGTAAAAGGACAAAAAGAAGAATCTGAAGAAGAAAGGATAGTTGGTAAATTGGAGATTTATACAGATCCAAAAACCAAAAACTAAAAAGAGAGAGAGAGAGAAGTTATTTGGCGGTCTGGTACGCGGTAAGATCGATCCCTTCCTGCGGTGGTTCAGGATTTCGGGGATCACTAGCCGGCAGGGCAAGCAAATGTTAGGCCTCCAAGAATATCAGTGCTGTGGGTTTCGGTTCCATATTGGACTTTTTGGCCTCCACCACAAGAAAAGTTATGTCAGGCTTTTCTCTGCTCGCAAAGCACTCAGCTATGAGTCGTGCCACTTCCTGTTGAGACAAAATAATTGTAAGAGTTATCATTTTTACGCTTATTGAAATAACAATAAATTAACTTTCATTTTGATTGTTCTAATTGCACAGCAATTGACCATGATTTATATTGAAAGTATATAAAATTTGTGAATCAATTGACTACATTAATGTTTTATTTACACAATTTTGAAATCCCAATTATCGTAATTTAATAATTACATTATAATAAATATATATACCTTTTGTTATATATGCAATAACACATATTGTGCATTGATGATGAATATTTTTAAAATTTTACGAAAAATAAAATATTTTTTTATAAACTATCAGAACAAGAAAGAAAAAATTAAATTATATTATTGTTTATGATCAATAATATTTCAAAATAATATTTAATTAATTCATTTGATATCTAGATTTAGAGGTTTTCTACTTTGAAAAGTATTACCAGAAGTGCTAGAAATATTAAATGATTTTTGAAACACATTTAAAAGGTTGAAAGTATAAGGTGACATTTCATTGGGACTGTCTTAAAATATTGACTGAAATCTAAAATGAAAGACACAATGTACCTAAGCTTTTGACAGCTATCGCATCTGCTTCAGTGGTTTCTGGTATAAAGAGGGTGGTTCTTGGTTTACACAAAAAGTAGACGATCTTGACTAATATCCAAAGAAAAGGCTTACCGAGAATCACGGAAGAAAACACGATGTCCTAAAGAAATAAGACCTTACGTTTTCAACCATTTAAATCGGTTAAAAAATCAGTTAATATTTCTAGCACTTCTTGTACTATTTCCAAGACTATTTCTTCAGAGGAAGAAACACTGAGGATACCCGATAGGTGTCTAAAGCAGAGATGTGCAAGAACCGTTTGAAACCGAAAAAACGTCAAATAAAGCTTGTTAGTCAATGGTCAAAACGCTACCTGAGCAAACTTATTTTGACGTTTATTCGGTTTCAACGGTTCTTGCACACCTCTGGTCTAAAGCTCTGGTACATTGTGTACCGATTATCACCGGAAGGATATTCTGTCCTAAAGAAATAAGAGTATCCTCCACCGTCGACTTATTCTTCTCTACAGAAAGTTTAAGATGTTTTGTATACAAATTGTGAAAGTACCATAAATGGTGTGGAATATAAGCATTCTTCGGGTTAGAGCTTAAGAGAAAATAAGTTTTAGCCATTCAACAAACACGGCGACGAATCATAACGGAATTCGGAGTTTCGAGTTTCTAAGCGTCACGCAACGTATCTGATTTTCCGTCTATCTCGAGAGACATCGATTTCCGATCTTTCACGACCCACTATGGACATTCTCTTTAGAGTAATTTTGATTTATTTTCCAGCCCCATTGCTTTTAGAATCGGTTAGAGTTTGTTTGGCAATAGCTACAGGAACGTATCGGCATTCTTGCGTCTACGAGAAGTCCTTAGTGAATACTAAATTGTGGACCACCCCAAAATCCATGTCTCCTGGGTAAGAAGCCCTTTAACGCTGTTTCACAGTATTCTGCTTACGAAAAAGATGACATCAGGTTTGGCGGGTTTGGCAAACATATAAAAGTAAATGCCTCTATCAAGATTACAATAGTCGGAATTGGAAAGTCGTGAGTCATTTCCCTTCTATAGAACGGTACCGCAACAGGGTGTTTATGTTGAAGGGGCGGCAGTCTTGGGAAAGCCACGAAGAGAGGAGCATCTTGCCCCATGTTCTGGGACTTGGGAAGTGGATAAGATTTCCCAGGGCCCAGAACAATCAACATAGCACAATGACAACGGCAATTCAGAATGGCTACATAGAAAAGGCCATACAAGCTATTGTAAAGAGGGAGCGACCTCGGGAAAGACCCAGGATAGGGTGGCTCAAATAAATTCATGATCTTTCCTTGAATGGTTTTGGGATCGATTCCGAACACCTTCTTGAAGTGACGGAGGATCGACAGGGGTGGGCTGCTAACCTGGGTGTCCTAAACCCGCAATCCCGATAGGAATAAGCGGGTGAAAATTAATGAAAATTAAGAGTTTTCTTATCCTCTAAAATAGTCCGAAAAAAATTCTTTTCGGACCACACTTGTGACCAACTTAAAGAGATTAAAAATACTAGCGCAAACAATGACAATACCGAAGTTACTTCTTGCATAAAAGATAAACAGAGAAACAAAGAAACAAAGATACGACAACGGTTGATGCAAGCGACAATTTAAATTAATATAACCATTTCCGACCAAATTATCTTCGTCGTGAATCAAAGAATTTTAAAGTGAATAATTTTTGATTTCTTTTTTAGTGATCGAACTCCACGGAGAGAGCAGTATATAATCCCTCGATTTTGAGTTATATATATATCGCTCCTTGGAAATTACAAAGGGCCAACTCACTTTTTGGCGATTTTGAGGTTTCAATGCACTCAGACAGAGAATTTAATAAAATTTCAAATGATATGAGTCAATAAATTTCGTTATTAGAAAAGTTTTTCAAAATTTTACTCTTTATAATTGCTTGCGCGGTTTTGTTTGAAGTCAAGGGGCACAAAATAAATTAATCGTTCAAATTTTTGTGAAACAAGGGACTAACTCAAGCAAGTTGATCCCTTGTCATTCTATTCTCATGAAAATTTGCGCATCATTTAGAATGACAAAGAGCTAACTCACTAAAAAATTTATTTTGAAATGTAAAAATATGTATGTTTCGATGTTTATAATAATGCTTATACAAATAGAAAAGAATTAAATTGTTTTTATTAACATACTTAATTGAGATAATTATTTATACAAAGTTGAAACTTTCATACTGTCTCCTGAAAAATGGCTCAGATTGAGTTGGCCCCTTGTAATTTCCAAGGAGCGATATATTTCGGGGTCGTATTTTGGTAGAATTTTGGAAATCTGAAGTTTTGAGTTTTTTGTCGTCACGCTGATTGTCCGTCTGTCCGTCCGGCTGTGGCCAGCTCTAGAGGCCAAACGGTTAGAGACAGTGACTTGGGACCTTCAGGAGACCCCCCCCCCCCCATAAGTCGACCCAAGGAGCGTTAACATGTCCCTAATTTTCCCCCCACCCCTCCTCTTTTCCCCCAAAACCATGTTTTTTTGGTATTACTCGAAAACGTGTCATGCGATTTTTTTCATTTTTGGATATGTTTTAGAGATTACCCAGGCGGATATTTCGTCCTTAGACAAAATACCGTTGAATCATTCCTATTAACGGTTTTCCAAGGTCGAGGGTTAAAAAGACACTAGAGAGCGCATTTTTCAACAAAATGGTATCGTGATTGCGGTCGTTGGAAAGGTCTTGGAATTTCCTATAAAACTGAATCGGTTCTGATCGGTTATGCACCGGTAATGAACCGATTCATAGCCAATAACTAATTTTTATCTGAAAATCAATTCTATTACTTTTAAAACTATTCTGGGGATCTTTTGAGTGATGAATCGATTCAAATCTAATCGATTGAAAACCGGTAAATGATGCGAAAGTACTTTTGAGGTATAGCATCTAAGTTACGAGTTCAAGCATTTCGCAAAGCATTGTAAGGCTTTGCCACCCCTTTTAGAATCATTTTCTTGTAATCTCGGCTTGTCAGAATATAAGAATGAAAAGCTGGAATATAAATCGAATAAGTTGATTTTCGGCAAAATTCGGGTTTTTCGCTTTTCGGATACTCCTTGATTTCCTCTACCTTCCTTGTGAATATTATACTGCAACGTTAAACCTAAAAAGCCTTGTAGGGGTAGTTGGACACCTTTGAATTGGGGCAACTTTGAAATTGGACTTTTTTCTTCTATTTTTAAATGAAACTGAACCTTATGAAGATATAATGCAGCTCAATAAACCAATTGTGAAAAAGAGACAAAATCCTAATTTTCAAGTATCTCGCAGTTCAAGAGTTCCCCAGTTTCCCCTAAGGCTCAGTTCTATTTAAAAATAGGAGAAAAAGTCCAATGCAATATCAAAGGTACTTCATTAAAAAAAAAACACTTTCCTCTGCGTCTCTAGCTCTCAATCTGAGACTATATCCTTTTTTTATAAAGCTGAAACGAACTTAGTAATGGAAAGAAAGGGATCATTAAAAAGATCAACCCTAAAAGGCAGCATTTGTGGATATCCAATAAAGTCGTTAATTGTTAACAATTGAAAAAAAGGAAGTATAAACGAACGAACGAATCGCATTACGATTAATAAGTTATAATAAATCTTACCTGATGATGCATTCCTTCGACTTTATGGCCATCAACTTCGAGAATAAGTTGACCCACCTCAAGTCCACCAGCCTCATATGCCGCCCCATGCTCATGGATATTGATGATCCGCGGAAGTGGGTGTTTCGTGTTGGCACCACCTTCAATTGCTATGCCCAGAATTGGCTTGGATTTCTTCACTGTTATGTGTAAATTGCCTCGCTGATCAGGTACAACACTGGCACAGAGATCCGGATTCTGTGGATCACCTGAGCCATTCTGTTCTAGAGACAGACGCTGCATGGATTGATGTCGGCGGACACCTTTGTCACCCATCAGTCCGCTGTCCTCCTTCATATCGAAACTCCGGGACAGCTTTGTGGCCAATTCCTGAAAGACACATCAAGAGGTGGATACGATAATTTCACTTCTTACAATGCACCGACACCTTTTCTCCACTTATTTTATTCTTTGTGTAAGCAAAGTTACTTCTAGAGACATTAACCACTTTCATCATCTTGTGCCATCAAACTGCAAAACTGAGAGATCATTTTCTAAAATAATTTGTATCACATTGTCATGACAGTTGTTTTTCTTCATATCTTTTTTTCAATTTTAAATTTCAATAAATGTGACAAGTTTTGTAATGCAATAAACGGCAAGACAAATCTACATAGGGGAGAGGAGTGCCATTTTCACTTCTTCAGCCACAGCAACAAAATCACCATGTGGTGCATAAAGGTGATTTAGAAGAAAGGAAAAATTAATCTCCATAGGATGCATTGAGTGCGTTCAAACCGGTTGAAGATACCAAGAGTGTGTATATGATTAGGTGAGTAGATTAGGAAAAAAAAGGGAGAAATTCATGTTCATTTGCAATCACGATTTAACATAGATTAGGCTTTTCTGTTTCTTTTGCCAACTTCAACAACAGATAATTTGTTTATAATCATCAATCACAGCTTGAATTACCATCGGACAATTTTTCTTGCATATACGTGTTTGTTTCTTTTCTAAATATATATTTGCTGTACAGTGAAAGTGATTTTTTTTTATTTAACTTAACTAAAGTGTGTGGTGCTGTTGAATAATCGACTTGTGACACTTTTCCTCTAAATCTCAAAAGATGTAGAAATTTTATGTACACTGTGTGGCAAAAGCTTTTGAACAGTTACAATTTTAGAATAAAAATATTCATTTTGAATGCTAAAGCTCTCTTCGCATTGTAAAAAATATATCAATAACAATAATACTGAAAATATTATTGACGTTTAATGGCCTCTACATAGGGAAATTTATGTCCATATTGAAGCAATTTCCCTATGCTTGTGTAGGAAAAACTCTTCAATATAAACATGAATTTTTCTAGTGTGTAGAGGCCGTAAGCCAATTATTATTGAAATGAAATATTGAAATAAAATATCAAACAATTTTATTTCACTATTATTCAATTTACAATTTCTATGGATTGAGAAAATTACTTTAAATTTTAACAAATTATTCGGCTCATATTTGCCGATGTGATGTTGGAAAATGTGTGAAAAGTATTTCTTAAAATACTTTCTCGTGTAAAGTGTACGACCTGTTCGACAGTTGCTAACACAGTCGCTTATGAACATTACTAATCTTCATTTCGTTATCCCTATGCTCAAATCCTTAAGCCTCAAATAGACTTATGCCGAAAATAAACACAGGCTGATCCTGGAGAATACTCAGATCGAAAAATTTGGCTGTAAAGGATCAGCCCAAACTATCATACACTGAGGATTTAGGATTAAAAATTAGAGTTTTTTGCGTAAATTTCTATTAAATGTGCACACTTTGATTACTGAAAGTCTTCTTAAGTGCAATATCAATAGATTTTTCGTACAGAAAGGAGCACTCTGACCTTTCCATTACTCCAAACTTAATGCATTTTAAGATTTTCCAACATTGCGTACCATTACTCTCCATGTTTTTTCACCCAATTGACATTTCGAAAAGCACCCAAAATCACCCAAAGTTAAGCGTTTTATTTTCAGCACTGGCGCTGATGTCGCCTAATCCCCGTAATTTCACTAGACCTCATGAATTTAGAAGATCAGCCTGATCCTGCAAATTATGGGCTGATCCGTCATTTTTCGGGCTGATCCCTAAGCCGATCCCTGTGTCTATTTTCGGCTTTAGATTGATCTTTGAGAATATTTAGCCTGTGAAATTTGATAATAAAGAATTAGCTCAAAATACCATACACTAAAAGTCTAGGATAAATTTTCCTTAACTGATCCTTTACGAAAAAAATTAATAGTCAATATTTGGAAAATATTTCTCAGCTACCTTTTACATTGTAGTCGTTCATATTATATTAATTGAGTTAAATTTCTTAAAATGTGTTGTCAGCTTAGGGCATTGGTATTTTTTTCTAGAAAATACAGCATTTCTAATAAGGTGCATTCCTTAAATATTTCAACTTTCCCCTACTTTATTTAAACTGACTGTGCTCTGTTGGTTAGTTTTCAGTACATTAGTTTGTAAAATAAATTGTATATGTGAAAAAAATAAAATACACATAGGAGGAAGAGCGGCACCTTTAAATTGAAGTATCTTTGAAAATGGATATTTTTTGTTATTTTTAGAAGAATTTAAAGCTTATAATAATGTAATATGGCTTCACAATGGGTTTGTAAAGTTAGATAATATCATGGTAAGGTTCTGTTTTTTTTTTTAAATAGTAGAAAAAAAAACAAAGTTTTAAAGCTGCTCCTATTCAAAGGTACCCCACTTCGCCCTATGGTCATATTATATCCCAAATTTCCCTATTTATGGACGTTTTTTATAAGAAGGAGCTTTTGATTGTTTTACCCGTTTTACCCCAATTAAATAACGCTAAGTCGGCGATGGCCGTAAGGTAAGATTGATTATACCTCAATATTTGGTGATGGTAATGATAATAATAGATACAATAGATACAATACAAATGCAGTGAAATAAAGTCCATGAATCAAAAAATATTGTTTCGAATAAGTCTACATTTTAAATGAGTAGGGGAGACTGGGGCAAAAAGTCACAAAACGGATATTTTATTTTTTTACAAAGTACTCGAACGCCCCAGAAATTTCTAATTAGTGCAGTTCTCTAGGAAATTTACCGCTCTACAACTTTGTGAATATAATTTTCCTCTATTTTGTAAGGAAATACGTTTATCGAGCCGTTTTCTAAAAGGTAATTTTGTGACCATTCTCAAAAATGCTGGCGCAAATAGTATCAGGCATAGGATATTATCTTATTTTGATTCGCTTTGTTACGGGCTTCCGTAAATTAAAAAAAATACCTAGATAACATATTTTCATAGAAAATTTATTCTTCTACACCTTTGTATAACACCATTTTTTCTAACTGAACGATAAAAACGATTTTCAAGCTATTTTAGAAAAAAACTAAAAAAAGACTGCAAATCGTTTGACCAATGCAAACAACAAGCGGCGACACATGATACATTTTGTTACTTTTTACCCCAAGTGGTCGTTTTTAATAAAAATATTTCTTGAGAAAAGAATCTTTGTAAAATTCTAAAATAGATAGCGGTTTCGTATTCAAAGAATCCAAGTCATTTAGGAAATAATCATCAGTGCATAAATTTTGAATATTAAGAATTGACATATTCTTCACGGAAAATATTTTAAAAATAGGGCTAAAAATTTTGATATTTTTTATTTTCTAAATTCCTTGTTCGAATTCGAAGAAACATACAACATCGAAGAAGGCTTATGGAAGCTATTTGTGGTAAAAATTTTAAGCCGCTATCTTATTTATCTTGGAAGATATTGAATTTTGAAATTTTCAATTTGTGACTTTTTGCCCCAGTTTCCCCTAATGAGTTTCGCACAGGAATTTAATATACGGACTTTAAATTAGAAGTCAAGCCCAATCACAAATATTTATTGTTTTTTTATGAACTCTATGCTCTCTATACACTACATAAATGTGTGCCCATATTTGACAGTTTTAATTTAATTTATTTTAAGTAAAATTGATGTGATACTTTCTTATTTTGAACCACTTTGAAGTTGTTCCTAGGCTAGTTATTATTCTATGAAACATACTGATTAAAATTAAAAAAAAAATTAATTTAATTTATTTATACCTGAAACGTTGAATACGTAGAGTAGTTTCGATGTAAATTCATGTGTAATAAGTTTATTCTCAAAGTTGTTCCTAGATTTTTGTCATCCATTGTATGTGCAATTTCGCTACGCACAAAAACAATACAGCGAATTGTAAGGCAGATAAAGAGAATTATCTAGTAATTACCTCCAATTCGCATAAAACAACAAAATAAACACTTCAGAGGGAGATTTTTCTGTTAATTTCTCTAATACGCTAATTAAATTGAGATTTAGTCAACTAATTTTTTTGCTATATGTATTCTCTCAGTTCGCTCACTAAAGTTTATTTATAGGCAGAATAAATATTGAAGACACTAAAAAAATGTTTTCACTACTATTAACACATCTAATTAGAAAACGCAAATGTAACTAAAGTTCAAGGAAATGGTGAAAAAGAAACAATATTTACAGTACAAGAGACGCTTAAAAGAAACTCTAAGAAATGATGCTAAATTTCAATTGCCTTTTTGACCAGTCATTATTTTTTAATATCTTTTATTGTATTATCTCATTTATGTGAAATGTGACATTCGCTACAAACGATGGATAGATAGGCATAAAATCATCAAGTCAATATTTATTTAATTAGAAAATTGGTCTTGAAAATATGGTGGGTGCCTCATGCTTTAAGTGCAATTATATTGAAAAAAATTGTTTTATTTTAATTTCTTTGTATATTTAGTTTGTAAATATCATGAGTTACAATCCAAAACTTTTGGATTTTCAATGTTCTCCACTATTTAGAATAGTGGAAATTTTGTTTGTAAAAAGAAAAATTAAAAGTGTCCATTTGTATCTGAAATTTTAGAAGAAAAAGGTAAATAAAGAAAATAAATCAAAGAACAATCAATTTTTATTGAGAAATATCCATAAACGAAATAATATTTAGAAAAAAAATGAAAATAAGAGATTACCTCCTTGTGTTTTTTGGAGTGTTCAACTGGATTTATTTGTTATCATTTTAGGAGAGTTGACTTAGTAATGTGAAGAAATGACAAGAAAACTGTCTATAATTCATGCAAATTTCACTAGATCAAAAAACTTTCAAGCCACATTTTGTCATTTGAAAAACGAACACAATATTGATCAGAAAATAAAATGTGAAGACAACTCATGTGTTGTTAAAAGAAGCATCCAAAATTGTTCTACGTGGCCAATATGTTTGAGAAGCAATGGACACATTTTTTCAAGTGATAAAAAAAAGAATCATAAAAACTAAAGTTAGACGAAAGAAAATGTGATTTACCGTGTTCACAGAGCATATCTTTTGGCTTTTTTTTTTAAGTTTAATTAGAAATATTTTATTACAAAAATTCTAATTCTAATTTCACATAATTTTGCTAAATCTTAGACTAAAAGTTCTATATTTTTCATGTTAATATATTTTTTTTTAAATTATTTTTGACATCGGTCATTTTTATAAAGAAATACAATTCTGGTTTTGTTCTTTGGAAATGGCATAGTTTTTACATCTCGTAGATAGGCCAAGGGGTGGCTAAAATATAGATATCATTTAGGAATCTAAAGCTTTTCTTAATTCTTATCAGGCAATCTTTTTGAGAAAATTTTAGCTTGGAACAAAATACTAAGGTTGAATGATTGACTAGATCTCGAAAAATCACTAAAATTACTTATTATCTAGGATTTCGAGACCTTCAGGATCTGGGATAAACAACCAACCTTAAACCTTATAATATCTCAATATAATATTAACTTATATCACGGAAAAATGATGCAAAATAACTATACGGGATAACGAAAGCAATATAATTCAACTAAATTTTGTTTTTATTAGTTTAAATGGTTTAAATAGATTTGCAAGCTTAACATTTTTCCGAATTTATATTTTTAATATGTCTCTGTATATAATATAACACATTTATATTACTCTAATAAATGTCTTTGGTAATATCTGTCAAGAGATATCAAAAACATCGGTTATTCAAAATTACAGAGCCACAACTGTGGACATAAGCTAACTTTGAATGAACTAAGGTAAAGTGCCCTCAAGTCAACCGGTAGAGTTATTTATTCAATTTATTTATATTTGCACTAATATTTGGCGTATGATCTAACATTAATAGATCAATTATTTCATAAATAAATACGAATCAGTGACAATTTCATAGAAATTGACCATCAAACAGTCCCACCGGTAGAGTCGAGGAACCAGTCGACTCGAGGGCACTTTACCTTAATTTAAATTTTTAAGGAAAATGATAGGGTGAAAAGAACATCTATTGACAATTTAAGAACTCGTGTCAGGACCTATTGACACACTACTCTAACAACGCAGTTTAATAAAAAACCGCCATATTACTTACATTTTATAAGATACAGTGAGTGTCAATAGTTTGTTGCCTAATGGATGTTTGAGAAATCAAGTGAAAAAAATGATAGAAAAAAATACTTTTCCAAATTTTTCTTTTTGCAGATGAGTTCCTTATAATCCGTAGATATTATTTATAGTTTTCAAAAAAAATAAATAATTTTATTTCATATCAAAAATAATTGTTTTCCAAAAGTTGGTCATTTTTGAAAAATCAAAAGTTTGTTGCCTCATTAAAAAAACTAATTCAAAATGGTGAAAACGTGCAACCAACTTTATGTAAACCGGTTACATTTTGAGCTTATGTCATTTGATAGGCAAATGGTGGATTTGTACATTTTTAAGGCTGTCAATGTTAAATATATAGGTGTAAGAGTGATGATAAATAACAAGAAATAATCAGTTTTTTGATAATTCATAATTTAGGTTATAATGGCAAATGACAAAAAGTTGAAAGGTGGGATATTGTCCAGATATACTGCTGGAAGGAATCGGCGTCGCTTAATTGCCAAATTTTATGGAAATTCATGAAAAGTTATACATAAAATGGTCAAATATTATAGTTATGAGGCACGAGTACATCTGAAAAACGCTACTGGTAGACGCAGGGTTTCGACTCAGAAAGTCGATAACCGCATTCTAGGTATCTCTGATAGTAACCCCATGATGTTTGCTTCAAAAATTCAAAGTCGGCTGGTTACAGAAGGCATACAGGCTTCAATTTTTGCTACTTACGGTTATTAACTATAAGAACCACTTATTCATCTTTCCTCCTAAAATTTACTAAGATATTTTGTTTTATAATTTAACCTGTGGTTAGTTTATTTCCTGGTTGTCCCTATAGTCTATACTTATTTTATGTGCTTGTTTGTAGAATATTTACATCTCATAAAATTACGTAAAAATAAAAGGATCAAGTTGATGCAAAGGATGCATCAAATTGACATGTTCTATTATGATAAATGTGCATTCAAAGTTCGAAATTTGATCCTTTTATTTTTTACCAGTATTCTTTAAATTGGTTAATGATATCTTCAACGGTATTCTGTAACAGTATAACAATCTAATAAGGCAGTTAAATTCTTTTTAAGAAGTAAATTCGAAAGAGCTAATCAAAAATCTAATTCATATCAGATAGGGTCGCAGGAATACCCATTCGGTAGGGAACACTTGTTGGGGAAACTGGGGTTTAAAATAATGTAATTTATATAGACAAAATAATTGTGGATATAAATAAAATTATTGTAAGGACTAGCTTCATTTAGAAATAGGCAAAAAAGTCGTATAACAATCTAGCCCCATAGCTCAAAGTAGCCCCACCTCCCCCTAAATTTATGTTTAATTTTCTAACTTGCATTCAGTGGTTTTGATCAATACTCCAAACCAAAGAATATAATGTGTAATATTACTATACAAATAGGGAACGTTGACTGGAAACTTACATTATGTACCAATATCGTCTTTGGCCAATTAGTGTGAATATAAAGCAATAATCCTAATGGGATTACGAGGCTATTAAAATTGCCTAATTGAAGAGAGATACTGTCTATATAACAGTACAAAAAATTCTTGACTTTTGGCCTCTATATATTGTGAGCAATTTATGTAGGGGAAGGATTTTAGGATTAGCACGCACTGTGGCTTCGAACACGTTTATTTTTAAATATTCTTATAATAAATCTTACTTATTTTTTTAGGTAATGTGTGACTTAAGACTAAGCTATCAAAGTTTGACACAGCTAGGTCAGACTCATAAAAGGAATATATAAGTGTTCGAGGTCAAAATGTGTGCAAAATATTAAAGCTTTCCCCTACCTTAAAATTTTGCATTTTAAAGAAAATTGTTTGCATATTTTAACACGTAATTTGTAGCAAAATACGTCAAAATGCTCCATTTACGAAAAATTTATTCCAATATTAAAGGCACTGCATAGCGATTTTTCATGTCAAACCTATTCCGTCGTTCTTATAAAAAGCTTTTGCCATTAAAATCCTGTCCATCTCGCTAATTGCGATATATGTAAAATGACTAGTTTTATTGTGAATGATTAACTTAAGTTAACAAAGCCAAAGATAGAGACCCTGTGAGTTCGGTGGATGTAAACTAAAGAAAAAATTCTTTACACAGACAAATTGTTGACGAAGCAGATGTTTTATTAGTCAAAAAATGTAAATTAATTGAAAATTAAGTGAAATAAGTGTAAATAAAAGGAAAAAAAACTTTCTCTATATTAATTGCACTTACGAGAGGTCGTCCCCAGTACCATGACTTGACACGCTGTGTTAGACCACCCAAATGTGATCGGATCCCTTCAAAGTAGCCCCCCTAGAAAATAATTAAGAACAAAATGCCCTAGCAATAACTACAAAGAAATTTTTTTTTTTTCTATAATGAATGTCTTAATGTAAAATCTCATTTCGTTAGGCTAACAAGTAAATAAGAAAACTAAGAAGAATATATTAAAAGATCTAATCGGAACAGAGTCTAATAAAGAATATCTCAATTAATGGACTGAGACTAATTCTATATGGTGTTTGGAAAACATGTAAAATTATTCACACACAGATTAATTGAAAAGAAAAATAAAACTTTAGAAATGAAGGTATATCAATATACAGATGTGAAGCTTCACTAGGTCTTTCTATATAGCAACATTTCTTAATAATCTCTTGAACAAATTCAATCTAAAAAAAAACACAATTATTGCCTTACGATGACTTTGAACTGCATTAATGCAATTTATACCCCGAAGAAATCAATTTATTGTAGCACATTTTACAAAAATTTTAACTCTTTCTCATCATAGGCACTTTTGTTTTGTTTTTCAAAATTATTTTTGCTATTTTTTTATTTGTGTAATCCATTTCTTTTGCAAAAGAAAACTTTTACAGCTATTTACAGAAATAATCTTATTCATCAGTTAGATGATCATTGTAATCCATTCAATGAAACATTCAACATTGTTACGCAAAAGAATTTGAGAAAAATAGTGAAATCTTTATGTTATGTTTGATTTCATTTTAGATTGAGAGAGAAAGAGAAAAAAACAAAATTTCCTCAATTTAGCAATTATTTCGATGATACAAGTGTCTTGCTTCATTAAGAGAGAAATTAAATTATATAGTATGGAGGGTTTATTTCATCTTCTGATATTTTATTTTTGTGCAAAGGCTGCAGGCAAAGAAAAATAAATGAAATTTTACTTTTTAACTTACCTGATCCTAATTAGATTGCACGGTGATTTCACGTAGAATTAATACAATTTTTATTCCAAAGTACGACGATCATGGGCACATGGACATGAAAGAGAATAAGAAATGCACATATATATGTTAATAATAAATAATAAGAATTTTCCTCAATCGAGAAATTGAATCAATTTCATGAATAATTAACTCTGAATTGTTTGTGAATAATTGGTAGAAGGAGAAAAATGAAGAAAAACGAGGGTGGCAGAGTTAAAGTACTTCGCAGAATACTTGATAATGCTCCACCTTTAAAATATGTTTATAAGTTTAAATTTTCCATAAAGCTTCTTATAATTTTACCACTTCTTTTTCAAGTTAACTGAAAAAAAAGAAATAAAAAAAAAACAATTTAAATCGATAGAGTATTTGGCACTTCCGCAAATTTGACCCTTTGTGGCTTCTACACTGAAGAAAATTTGTATAGATTTTGTGTAGGGGAAGGCTTTTAGGCTTCGCACATACTCTGGCTTCAATAAACATTTTAATTTTTCTCTAAGCTGGTATTAAATCAAATTTTCCCTCCTGAAATTAGGTCAGATTAATTAAAGGTATATGGATACAATATGAAGTGTTCGAAACCAGAGTGTGTGCGAAGCTTGGAAGCTCTCCACTGATAAAAATAAAAGGATCATATTGATCAAAATTTGATCCTTTTGACACAGGATGGTTCAAATTTCAAACTTTGTATGCACATTTATAATAGGGGGAGGTAAGGCTACTTTGAGCTGCGGGACTAGATTGTTATACGAGTTTTTCGCCGATTTTTAAATCAAGCTGGTCCTTACAATTACTTTATTTAGATCCACAATTATTTTGTCTATCCAAATTGCATCATGTTAAAACCCAGTCTCCTTTAGAAGAATGAGAAAAAATCCTATGACAATGTAGCCCCACAGCTCAAAATAGCCCCACTTCCCCCTAATAGAACATGCTTTATCATAAATTCATTACTTATAATCCATTTCTCTCTTCAGTGTGAACACCAAAGATGACTTTTCATTGAGTTTATTCATTTATTATTTGGTTAAAAAAAATGATACTTTCCAAATGATCTTTGATGATCCATTTATCTTCGCCAGTGTTCTCTACTCTTGTAGAGAATATGCAAAATGCAATTGTTCTAATTGACGTTGCTATTAAACAGCTTATTTTCAATATTACCTTAAAAATTTTCATGGCATTTAAAATTTTTATCAAATAATGAATATTAAATAACGAAAACTAATTAAAAATTGTGCATGAGATTGTTAAACCACGATAATATATATTGCAATATTTTTTGGCAGAACACAAAAATTTAAAACTGACGATATTATTAAACTGCCTATCTGCAACACTTCAAACTTTTCATTCCATTTAAATATTTTTCATTAGTGGAATTGCACTGTGGGCTTGCAACTGGAATTAGGTTCTGAAAAGTGTTTTGACTAGATTTTTTTTGCATAAAATATTGGTGATTTTCAATAAGTTCAAAGTAAATTTCGAATTTTTAAATTTAAATATTCGCACCAATTCGCACAGGAAAATTTTTGAAATACCGTATAATGGGGCAGTTCACGCAGATGAATTCTATTTCAAGACTGATTTGTTACACATATGTAATTTTTTCTAACTATATATCCTGTTAGTTTCTATTGGGTATAGGCTAAACGTATAGCACAATTCCTATATAATTAGTTTTCGTCCTAAAAATTTATATTTTCGAAAGTATGTATGCGTGAAACTACCCCATTCTCCCGTACTAAAAAGCAAGTAAAAGAAATTAATTTGTGATTATAAGAGGAATGTTACAGTAAGACAGAAATATTATGCCATTGTTTTGACAATCCAGAGAACAAAGTTAACACTAGCACATGTTGATCCTCGAAGCATTTCGAATTTCGAAAGGAAAGTACATTAGCCGCCCTGTGGAGTGTGGCATTATCACGAAGTTGAAAATTCTCCTTAGGTTTTGAAACTAATCCTCGAATTTTCCAAACCCTTTTTCGGTATTTAAAATAGATATAAATAGATATGGGTCCTAGGATAGCCAATTATTCACTCCTACTGGCCCAGAAGACAGAGCACAATGCTCACAATTTCTCGATCTAACCAACTTCTAACTCTAACTAAGTCTATGAATACCCTGTTGTAAATAGTACCATTCTTTGAGAGGAAATGACTTACAAGTTTCAAATTACGGACGTTCTAATCTTAATAGAAATACTGACTTCTACATATAATCAAACTGCACCGAGTTCGGATCTCGTTTAGATTCTGGAATTAAAGATATTTTAATTTTCGAATTACATTCAGTGGACTTTAATGCACTTAATTTCACAGGACGTGTCACTAACAACTCCTTTATAAGAAGAAATAATAACACCTGTTCAAAAATTCGATTGCAGGAAGACCTAGTTCAACTGTAAGATAACCTATGCATTTATTTCATGTACGAAGATCTGTAATGAAGGGAATTAAATGTCACAAATAACCCCATGTCTGCCAATATTTGCCCCGGCATTTTTACTTTCAAAAAATTAACTTTAAGATAATGGTTTTGAACATAAGCAGTATTTCTTATAAGAATTTCGTATAAGAATGCTCTGATTAGAATTGGGAAGGTTTTGTGGAAGCTTGTACAAAAGCCAAGTTTGCCAAATTCTACCCTAAATTTTCTTATGATCATAATACTTACAGCAAAAAAGGTGTAAAATATTTACACCATAATAGTGTAAATATACTGTAAATATATTACTTTAATTGTTTAATTTCAAATTGTGTCAAATCTTCCAACATTGATCGTTTAATTTTACGGCCAGGCCATATGCAGAATCTTTTAACAAGAATTGCTTTAAAAGTATTGAATTTCGTTTTAAGACATATACTTCAGTCCAGATGCTTTTCATTTACCAAAATTAAAATTGCATGAAGACTAGAGCTCATGTGTATATATCGGGAATAAGGGGATTTTCCGAGTTTAAGAAAAATCATTGAAATTAAAATATGAGAAATTCACAAATACAGTGCCCGCTTTTTAATCCAGATGATTGGGAGACAATATGACAGATGTCCGCCTCGTAATCCGGATGGATTTTTTGAATTTGTTCAACGTCTCGAAAATATAATACAAGTTTTTTTTCTAGAATTAGAAGAACAGTTTTAAAGAAGCTTAAAAAGACATAATTAGAGATTTCTATGCTATTATACTTCATTTAGTAAACAAAAACATCACGGAATAATTCATTTTCATTGCTGAACACCATGCATACATGATGTCAAAATGATTTTAAATGTAACCGTTGATAACTCGTCCGGATTACGGCGATCCGGATTAGAGAGAGGGCACTGTATATAAAATGTAAAAATATGAAAAATATATTTAATTAAATCGATAAAGATAAAGACATTAAGATTTAACAATTCTTCCATTACGTCATTTTTTTTAAACTGCAACATCTCAATTTATGAGAGGTAAGCTTTAAATTTGTATCTCAGTATCAATAGATTATATACATTTATTGCCTCACTTAATAGAGTTCGAGCAATATTAAAATGGTAGAATAATTTTTACTGCTCAGTTTTTGAGGAATACTTCCAGAAGCAATATATATTGTGAGGTGATCAATGAATTTTATGTTTACTCAACGGAAGAATAGGAATCCCACTACCGATTCTTTCAGCTAACACTCACACACAAGCAATACACTGCCTGAGAAAAGTGTCTTGAAATTCTCCAGGTGAAAAGATATCTGCTTGATCACCCCCCTTTGCACCTCTTTCATGTCGACAGAGACGTGGAAACAACAACTTGGGCTGTTGGCGGTGGAATGGACTCTCTTGCAGTCAACACTGAGCCATACTCTGGCCACCGTCTGCTGGTTAAAGTAAAGTCAGTCAGTGTGTGATCTTCAGCCAGACAAAGTGATCGAGCATCGTGCTCACCAAGAATACCGAGTGTTTTATGTGAAACGTCAAAAAAACAACCGATCTCACTGTCTTAACAAAAAATTTTATCAAGGATACTACGCCAATTTTCTCCCAAAAAGGATTTAATTAAAGGTGAGTAACTGTGCAATTTAGATTTGGAAGTGATCTATGACTAGATTCAATCACCTTTGAGTGCCAATTAATCTGGTGATCATGACTTTGGTTTCTGTATTGATCGTGTCTAAAAGGATCGCCAATTCAGTGAAATATACATCAACATGACTAATGAGGTCATGTCTTCTCGTGATCATTTAACTAAGCATCAACCAGGTACAGTCTACATGCCGAAAGACACCCACAAAATCTCATTCATGTCACGTTTAGCTTCCCTTTTAATGGATCTTGCCATGGTATGGTAGTCCCAACTTGTCAGACACTGTCTTTTTTTATTATCGAGAGTATCAACAGGTGGATATACATGTTTTGAGCACCTTATTTAGCCAACAGAGCAATACTGTGTTAAATTTTTGCGCATGTTTTTGCCCGTCTGTGAATCTCATGGCGCGTATACGAAAGGTGCCTTATGCAATTTGCTACTGATTGCATGGTTCTTTTTTTTTAAAGTGAAGAGGAGGAAAAGAGATAGTAAACAAAATACAACCATTACTAAAATTGTTAGTTTGAAAGGAAAAGAAAGAACATAACATTGCGTTTTTCGTGGTTGAGACCCGTTGAATGTGGGAGAGTTGAATCGGAGCGACAAGCGAGATTTTCTTAAGATTCTCAACGGTGCGGCAAAATTAAAGAAATAAAAGCTTAATTGCTACAAGAGAACCTCATAACAAACTCCTATTGTGACTAAGATGACAACATAATCAACGCACTCTGAAAACATTCACTAATTTCATTTTAATCTCATCGTAAGAATCAAAAGAGCAACTTTTGTTCGAGAGAAAGCACAATTTAGCGACCATGTGAACACTTTATCTGATATTGCCCTCCTAAAGTGCAGCAAAATACACCGTTTTGAGGTGCAAACGAGGTGCAATGAATGTCGCGACAATTACACCATAAATCCACCCCCAACTTATTACCATCAAGGTTTTTCTTTTTTCTGTAAAACTTTTCATTCAGTATAAATGTTTATCTCATTAATGTTGAAATCTTTCGAAATGGTGAAAATTGTCATTCTGTCTCTATTTATTTATAGCCGATAAATATGTCAATTAAAAAACATTTTAATTCACGTTACAAAAGTCGTAAATTTTGCGTGCATTTCCAATATTGGTAAAATATTGTCATCTAAAACATTTTGTAAAACAACCTTAATATTATACATTCATGGTCATTAATATTAATTTTCTGAAGAAATACACGATCATGCATCAATTTACTGTCAATTTAGTGTTTTTTTTTTTAAATTTATTAATATTTGTATAATGACATATTGAGTTGAAAAATATTTAGGTGAAAATTTTTAAACTTATAAATTATCTACTAAAAATTATCTAATATAAAGATTTTTTGAGTTTAAGTTAATAGTGAATCAATCTTTTAATTTAGGATAAAGTTTCCCAGCTGGATCCTGTATTTCGCTTAAAAAGTATATACTTTGTGAGCGTCTCTCCAGTGAGGTAATATTGCCTATTCCGGCAACACTTTCTGCTTTCCTAAATTTCTTATTCATTTTTTTTCTTCAATTTCTGAGTTCTACAATGCCAGAAATTATACGAAGATCGTAATATTTATGTCCCATTCTAATACCTAATAAATTCATTATAGGTATAGGGGGTTCTAGACTTATGCACATTTTTGAAACCGAAAAAACTACCTGAAATAACTTAATGCACCCAGGAAGTTTACATACGCGTAGGATATTCTCTCAAATAAGTTACAAAAATGCTATAATAGATCCAAAAAAAAAACTTTTGTCGTTAACCTAACACTAGCTTAGGTTAACTCACAAGCTTAGGGAATTTGCTTCAGTATGCACATAAATTTCTCTAGTGTGTAGAGGCCATTACGAAATATTCGTAAATTGTATAACTCACAAACAAGTTCGTAAAAGTTTGTACTTTTTTTCACAAACATTGTTTGTAACATGGTCAGTTGATGAGCATTTTTCTTATTTTACAAACATTCGTTCGTAAATGTTCCTAAAAGACAGAAAAATATTTGAAAAAATTTGTCATTTGTTTGTAAATTTATGTCAGACAAATAAAAATATACGAACAAATATTTGCAAAACTATTTTTGCCAGACACACAAAAATGTACTAAAAAATATTTGCAAAAAAACTAAAAATGCTTATTAAGTGATTATGTTACGAACAATGTTTGTGAAAAATACAGATTTTTACAAATTTTTTAGTGGATTATATGCTTTACGAACATTTCGTAGGCCCCCATTAAGAATTCACAATTATTAACGAAAAATTTTAGGAAATATGTTTTTCTTTCAGTGTCTGGACTTTGATAAATCTTTTCATGCATCTTTTGAAAGGGTTATAATGAGAATTTGATGTTAAAATTCCTGTAGAGGCTTTTAAAGTTTCTTAAGAGTGTGCGACTTTACTGTCAGTAGATTCAGTGATGAAACTAAAAACACTATAGGCAAATTATAAGAATTTTGGATATTTTAACGCATTAATTAGAGAATTTTATAAGACTATGGCCTCAATTCTGAGATCAAAATCAAGATCAAAATTTCAAGCTGTCAAATATTTCCAAAATCAAGATTTCGTATTCTGACGCGAAGTAATTATGGAACTTAAAATGTCTTAGCTAAGAACCAAGATTTCAAGATTTTCCACACTTGACGAAACGTCACTTCTGACAAGTATCTTCATTTCTCTGTTAAACTTGCTGAAATTTCGTCATATAAATTAGCAAAATTAATTATAGGACGTATTAAAGAATAAATGAGAGTCCATAAACGGGAGGGAGCACAGGAAGTGCAAACCAAACTTGTGACCTGTGATAAACCAAGAAATGCTTATGAAAGATGTGATTATTTTGCAGATATCCTCAGGGAGGTGTATTTCGATATGTACATCTATAAGATCTATAAATACGTACCATTTTGATTAAATTACAATTACAAAGTCAAATACAGTATTTTTCAAAGTAATTTTCTCTTTGTACCATCTCTTATAGAAATATCCCTTATCAATAGTCATTTTCATATCAAATTCTTCAAATTGTTACTATCTTGAAAATTCCAAGCACCTCCAAGAGATTTTTGGAATTATTTCAAGAAATTTGACGTCTTGAAATCTTGAAATATTGGTTTCAGAATTGCAAATCTTGAAATCCACACGGTTTGTGTCTTGGATTTCAAGATTCCAAGACATTTGGCAGATTTGACATCTTGATCTTGATTTTTTGATTTCAGAATACCAAAATCTTCAAATTTTCTTGATCTTGGTCTCAGAATTGCGGCCTATATCAAGAAAAAATGGTCAGGGGTTTCATTTACCTTTTAGTAGAGACACTTCTGAAGTATCAAACTCAGATTGTGAGAATATCCAATAATGTGTCTCCGCTTATCATTTTTTCTTATTTTTAGTCAATTTGGTTTAATCTTTGTTCTTATATTTTTCATTCAAACATTAAATATGAAACAACAAGGAGAACCGACGTATATTCAGTTTTTGAACAATAATCCGGTGTTCATCGGGTGGGAGCGGACTAGCCCAGAGAATAAAAGCCTTTTCTTCCCAGAGCTTTCGGTGCACTACGCATCTTCTTCAGTGGTCGAAAATGTCACAATATGACAATTAAATATGAAAGTCGTGAAGTATTTTAAGATAAGGAAATTGGAGTGAATTGTTAAGATAAATGATTTGCGTGTTTATTAATTTGACTGATAATTATTAAGTTCGGTGTACACTTTCTCCGGATGTTACCTTCCCTTTGATTGTTCTTGATAAATTTTCCGTACAAAATGTGCCAACAGAGAGAGAATGTAAGAAAAATCTTCCCATAAAAGAGCTAAATGAGAATTGATGGAATAAAGATTGATTCGCTATTTTATATACAGTACAAAATAATTATTTCCACATACACCAATCATCAATAATGCAATTGGTTATGGAGAAAAAGACTCAAGTGAATTCTTCCTATTCTAAATCTCCACCTCTAGAAGATACAATTCATATATATTACAAATTTGCAATGAGGAAAAACATAAATTAAACTTGCCTTCCCGGTGGTTGACATTGTACTTCGTATGACAAGAAAGGAATGACAATAAATAATGTAAGGGAATGAGATACTGGGAGATGAGGAGACTAAAGGTTCAGAACAATTACTTATATATTATTGTTGGAAGAAAGTTTGAAATGTAGGCCGCGCAAGTACTTTTGTAATCTAACACACGTTTTGTGGCATTTTCTTCATGTTGGGTTCTTATTTGAGCTCATTTCTTCCTCTAACACATAGGCACACTTCAACTTGTTTCTTTTGCAAAGAACATAATAAAACTGCTCCAGCGACGACCATCAGAAAATTTATGATTATAGCAACTACATATTTTTATTATTTTAGCCATCTCACAGGTATTGCACACAACCGGGTCCATTCAAAAGACTTGTGTGGGGAGAAAATAAAGACTTGAATAAACGATTCAAGATGCAAAACGTATTATACATACTAAAATAAACAATTAAATTTTAATATACTGCAAGAATTTAACAAGTACCACCTTTCAACTATTATCCCAAAGAGTGTTGAGAGAATTTAGCATTTGCTAATATCATGGGAGAAATTCGCAAAGGATGAACGGATGACCCTTATTCAACTTTATTCAATTAAACTTCTCTTTGATGTCGTTCAACTCTCCTGATGCAATTACCCAAACAACGCATTGTATACGATGCAATTTTCAGGGAAAATCATGACCACGCTTCGCGCGGACTTTTCAATTTTCCATATTGCAAAACGACCAAACTCATTGCATAATTCAGAATATGATATTAATTCGGATATATGTACGACACAAACTTTTATTTAATTAATTTTTTACATAAATTATCGCTACTTGATAAATTCAATTAGTGACGTAAACAATAAACGATTTAACTCTGATTGATGCTATATATGAAAATTAATTTTCCTACCACTAATTATTCTGCTATAATATGAATCCA